>NW_022991705.1:196294-366709 GCF_902827175.1 Gymnodraco acuticeps
CCACCAGCAGATAACCTCCCCCCACAGAGTGGAGCAAGGCAACGAAACTTAAAATAAGAAGCAGCATTTTATGGCACGCTATGCATGGGGCCACCTTGAGGGGGTTTTCCCGACATGCGGTTTCAGTAAATTAAAGGGTGTTTCATGTTGTCGTTGCTGTGGACCTTCTTAATACCTTGGAAAATGCCGTTTAATAATTTGTAATACTTTTTAATAGCCTTAATTTTCGCTAAATTGATTTATCAACTTTTAATACTTTTGAAGACCCCGCGGACTGGACACCCTGTTTAAAATGACTGTGAATACTTAAGTTTATTAAATGAAAAGTTATCTATGGGGGAGCTCATACATACCAGCCTATGCAGCTAGTCGCAGCCACAGAGCCCACAAGGAAGGGAGAGAGAGACTCAACAATCCCACGGCCAAATCCCACTGTGATATGAATGACAGTCAATACACCAGAGGAACCAAGCTGAAGGTGAGAAAACGGCAGACAACGGCAACTCACCAATAGTTGCAACACTGCAAGACCAGGGAGCCTCCGGCGGAGCAAATCCTCCTCAAAGCACCGGACGTCAGCTGCGCTAAGACAGAGTAGTGTCAAGCCAGGTGTTGCTTGTTCCCAGGCCCGCCTTACCTGCCCCTCAGGGCCCGTGGCCCTGGGGCCCCCCCTATGTTTTTATTATTATTTTTTTTATTAATTGTATCTTAAACAACAAATCAAAGCATTTATAGCCTCGGCAGGCTCAGTGATCGCCACACAACACACACACACACACAACACACCACACACCACACACCTACACACACACACACACCACACACACACACACACACACACACACATTGCACTATCATGTTGTTACAGCAGCAGTACTTGGAGCGGCCAAAAGGCAGAAGAAAGCCTGCATCACAGCAATCATTCATGACTCATATCGAAAATAGTCTTTACTTTTTTTGGGCTAATACCAAATCCTATATTATAACAAAAACGTTTCCATATTGGGTTTGCTTATGAGGATTACTGCTCAAAATATTACTTGAACGATATAACATTGGAAGTAGTTTTCTTTCACACCCCAAATAATAAAGTAAAACATTGATAATCTCTTTTTTTTATTAGTTATTGAGTTACTAAGGTTTTAAATACAACGTTTATTAAGTTCTTAATCTACACTACAGCCACTCTAGTTTAAAAAAACAAATTGTATCTGCTGCTGTCTGATAACAAAATCTAAAACATATTGTAGCAACAAACATTCAAAAGTATTTTGCAGGGACTGGACTGTTTATGTGCAGCTGTTGTTCTGTGTGCGGAAAGGAAACAGGAGGATTAGCTGCGGAATATGCCATTGAACACACACACACACCACACACACACACGCACACACACACACACACCCACACACACACACACCACACACACACACACACACACACACACTAATTCAGCACCATGAATATGGCGTTATATTTGTGCCTCTATCCTGAGCATGCAATGAAACATGTTGAGCATAGAAAATGCTATTGAGCGCGCACTTGAACATTTTTGAGCACAGAGGAATATATTTTCTCTCATAAAACTCCTGCTCCGTGCCGCAAGCAGACCGCTTGCACGCGCTCTCTCTCCCCCGCTTGCTCGACCTCTCCAGCCTGTGCGCGCTCAAGCTTTGCCTGCGCTCGCTCAAGTTGTCACAGCGTTACAAATGTGCAACAAAACCCAACCAATCGGAGAACTCGAGAAGGTCAATTCTGATTGGCTGGTCCAGCGCCATGTAGAGAGAAGTAGTTGCTACAGCGGAAGTCCAAAATGCTTGATCGTCACGTGGGTCAGAGAGACTCAGAAAGTTCCCGGAAGTTCGTGGCGGGCCATTTGAATCACGATTTGAAAACATTAATAACAGGATAGAAATGCAATTTTTGGTAATTAGTGGTCAATAAAGGTTTTGATTTGCAATATTTATACAACATATCGATATGTGTATGTAGTTACATCAATGTGTGTGTTTTTAAAAAAAAAAGTGCTAATATTTGAGGATTAAGATAAAATAAGAAGCCTACTTCATTTGATACCAATTGGGGAAATGTTTACGCTGCAGCAGCAAAAGACAAGGAGGCATTGTACATTAGACAATTAAAAGACTATAATTTAAACAATCGAAATGTAAACATCTTAAATAGAAATAACATAGCATTACAACGTAGAAAGTAGAAAATATACATAGTGTGAACCAGCGACGTGCAGTCAGTGGAGGCAGGGGAGGCAGAGCCTCACCTGTCATACTCCAATGTAACGGAAAAACAACTAAAGAAAAAACTAAATAATAATAAAATGTCTCCACCGATCTGTGTTGTAAGTGTGATTCTGTATGATTCCCAATCGCTTTTTATAGTCAAATCAGCAAATTGGCCGAGCTTCCGCTACAACTACATGGGAGTGAGGCAGGGAGAGCTCTGCCTCAAGTAAGCCCACAGTAACTGGCTGGAGCGCGGGCACTAATGTAGCGCGCGCACCTATTTTGTGAGCGCACTCAAGCCTTACTGTGGGGTGAGGTGAGGCACAGATGAGCTCTGCCTCACCTCAGAATGCGTCACCCCACAGAAACTGGCTGGAAAGCGGGTCCTAAGCACATGCCTGCACCATCTCACTGTATGTCACCAATTGTAATGTTTGTAGATCCCTTTATTACATTATCCTCGCCATCCATAGTCTCTAAATAACTTATTTCACGTATATAATATATTTAGGCTCGCTGGTCTCATCATACAACGGCAATGAAAAGCACCCTGGAGAGGCAGCCATATCCTCTGCCGCACTAAAGGGGGCGCACGTGAGCCCACAGGTTCTTGTTGCTACTGTTATTCTACGCAGAGACGGTAGACATGAACAACAAACTAGACTTTTGTTTTGAAACTACAGGAAGATAAGGAGGACTTTTACAAAAATGTAATGGAGATTGTTGTCCAGAAGGATAGCATAGACTTAATCTTCAAGTCAAGGTAAGACCACAATTGTAATGAACATGGGATCTTACTAAGAAAGAACAATCCAATATTTAGAATTTGGGTATCCTTTTGTTGAACAGTCTGTTTAAAATGAATCGAAGCATCAGACTAAAAAAGCTTTTTAAAATAACCGAATATTTCAATTAAGGTCAAAATATAATATTTGTAAATCTGACTCTGAAAGAGTCAGTGCCTCACAGCCATGAACCTCACCGCACGTCACTGGTGTGAACAGCTATCTTACCTGTTAACATACATGTTAGGCTAACGTTGCCTTGGTTAAAGAGCCTGTTGTTTATTGCTTTGAATTCTTTAAAACAAATATTATCTTCTTAAACCTGTATGGTAGTCAGGAGCATCACATCCCAATGTTTGATATATTTAGAGGGTGGGAAGGAAGGTTTAAAAAATCTGATTAGATACATTTCTACCATTTCTTTAATTCATGGTGGTTTTAGTAATCCCATGGTAATTGAGGACACAAGTAATCTAAAGTACTAATGTAATCTTTATGACTTTCAGAAAGGACAGGAGACCCACAGGTGCCTATCAATGATTGTTAACTGACAGCACAATGAGTCAAAGGGCTAGCAGCAGCATGATGATGATGATGATGATGATGATGATGATGATGATGATGATGATGATGATGTTAAATGTGTTGCTTTAGGAACATCCATTGTAAATAAATGGAATTCAATAAACATTGAATAGCATATCATGCCGTTTGTCTGTGCCTTTTCCTCTGTGTTGTCCTGGCATATCGTCTCCCCCATGGTTTGCTGTGCTGCCTAGGGATGCTCCAATCGCTCAGAGAAAGGAGTATGAATGTAAAGTTTCCCCACTGACACAGAGAGGAGGAAAGAATGTTCTGGCTCAAGTCAGCAGGAGCAATTTAACTATCACAAAAGACAACAACAGCAACAACATATGTGAGGTAATCATATTTTTCACCAAAACGAAGACCACACCATTGGGAAGCTTAACGTCTGTTTAATCAAAATAAGGAACAGGGAGAGGCTTGCAAAACTCTGGGAGTTGAGACTCAGGTGCAGGGTGAGGGTCTCATTGCAGGTCTTCAGGCTCCATTGAATCCCCCTGGGGTTCTTGTGCTGAGAGAGGGAGACAGGAGAAAGGGTTAGATACATCTAGCAATAGGGTGGGGAAATTGCCTGACCCTATTTTAAACTTACCTTGTGTTTTCACTCTCACTTAAGTCCCTCTCCCTTTGCCATCAATCCAAAATCAGCTGAGCTGCAACATAATACAGACAGGTAATAATCAACAGAATCACAAGGACATTATATGGCTCTGCTAAAAACACTCACCCATAAGTTACGTTTTTAGTTTACTGTTTAGAAGTCTCAAATATCCACTCTAAATCCATATCAATAGCGATTGTATCACACAAATAGCTCTCTTCCTTATTATTGTGTAACGTTAACTATATTATACTAGCTTGAACTCCAAGATGGATATCCTCATTTCTCCACCCACTACAATCACACGCCCCAATGTTATATTTAACTAATATGTAACTCCCTCCCCCCCGGATAAAAGCACGTTAAGAAGCCCCTTTTCTCTAATTCCACAACGTTGGAAGAAATAACATTAAGAGAACGGATTAATAGGCTGTTCATGGTTAACGTGTGTTGCTAACTTTAGCCGGTATCCTAGCCTCATCTGTCCGGTTGAAAATTAATGCAAGCATATGCCCATTGTAGAACAGGAAACAGAAGTTGGTCCAGGTTCTGGTCAACCCAACATTGTGATAGAGAGAGAAACATGTTTTGTCATTCTGCCACCTCTAATGCTTACAGCAAGTAATCAATACCTCAGAAGGGTTCATGTAGCTACATGTAGGCTACGGTTTGTTAGCGGTTTGCTTAAACTACCCCTATAGCTATGTTGCCGGCTAGCAAACTCAGGCATTGCAAACAATAACGTGATATCAGAAAACTAGAAATGTATTACTCACCTGACACTGTGGCGTGCTATTCTCTTCATTCGAGTCTGTCATGTCCTGTAAATGTCAACGATAGATGTGTAATAAGAACGTCAACAGCCTGATGGCAACCGAGAAATCCCTCTCTCAATCTCAGATAGAAGATATGATTGGAGACGACCAGCCAATCAGAATTGACCTTCTCGAGTTCTCCGATTGGTTGGTTTTGTGGCACATTTGTAACGCTGTGACAACTTGATCGAGCGCAGGCAAAGCTGAGCGCGCACAGGCTGGAGAGGTCGAGCGAGCGGGGGAGAGAGAGCGCGTGCAGCGGTCTGCTTGCGCACGGAGCAGGAGTTTTATGAGAGAAAATATATTTCTCTGTGCTCAAAACTGTTCAAGTGCGCGCTCAATAGCATTTTCTATGCTCAACATGTTTCATTGCACGCTCAGGATAGAGGCGCAAATATAACGCCATACATGAACAGCAACATAGCCTCAATGCCAGGTATCAGTAGATGAGAATGATCATTATCTCCGGTGGATTAACACAAACCTAGTTATGTAAAACGATGCACAACACATTTAAACCTGCAGGCTACTGGGAATCAATGAATAGTGCAGCATTGCCTTACCCCTTTAGAAGTGCTTCCGTCTGGTTTTCTTTGAAGAAAAAGCCTTTATGTTGTTCTTAAAATCCATCTCACGAAGAATGTCATGCTCAATTGACATCAGTGTGAGGTTACTGACTCCGTCTTGCTGCATGCTTGAGCGCAGTCTGTTTTTCACCAAGGCCAGTTTTTAGAATGAACGCTCTCCGCTCACGTTGGTCACTGGCAAAGTTAGGAAGAGCCGTAGAGCTATGTCTGTGTTGGGAAACACTGTATGGAGTTTTCTCATTCTTAACATTTTCTGTAACTCCACTGCAGACGTGCTGCTCAACTTCTCATTTTGTACCAACCCCCTGAAGTGTACAGCTTCCTCCACAAATTCCTCTTTCAAGTCACTGGAGTATTTTTGTTGCAGGCTCCGCGCTGCTGAGCGCAGGTCTTGGGGGGAAATCGAGTGAAATCTCTTTTCACACACGTCATTATATGACTGGTATCTTCGGTCCAGCTCTGACACTAGCCGGTCAATCACACGGATAAAGACTGATGTACGGAAACGACTGCGGCCTGACAGCTCGCACTCAGGCTCAGATTAATCATCAGCCTGGCTCTTTCTTTTTTCTCTTTCGTTGAGTGTCTGCTCTGTACTCATCGGACACGGTGGGGGGACATGTTCTTTGCTGCTGTCTCAAAGTTGTCAAACTGATCCCGTAGGCCTGCTACATATTCATGTAATGACCTGACTAGATCCACAGCATTGCAGAAGTCCAATTCCACTGCCTGTAGTGCAACGCTCACGCCCTGGAAACGTTGGAGAATGGCATTCCACATATTGCACATTAGTGCAATTTCCAGTGAATTCATATTTTTATGCAATACCCTGGCCTCCTCTCTTGTGCTCAGATTATGGTGCTCATCATCCACAATGTTGAGCAGAGATTGCTGGATACAGGCGTAATTCAGACACAGGGCTTTGGTTGCAACAGCATGCGCTGACCATCTTGTATCGGAAAGCGTTTTTAAAGTTTAAATTCTGTGATTTTCATTAGGCTGCAAACCCGCCTTGATCCTCTGCCACCGTGAAGTGCTCTTGATGCAAAGTTAAACAACGCTTGCACAAAACTGAAAAACTGTTCAGTCTCCACAACAGTTAACGCTGTTAATCCCCACCAGATTTAAGGTGTGTGCTGCGCAGGGAACCCACTCTGCCAGTGGGTTAATCTGTTTGATGCGGGCCTGCACGCCTTTGTATGTGCCTGACCTGTTGCTAGCATTGTCATAACACTGTCCTCTACAGTTATTGATGTCAATGCCCATGTCTCCTAAAACACCAATTACTGAATTGAACAGCGCTTCTCCGGTGTGGCTGGAAATGGGGAGGAATTTGACAAAACGCTCCTCTATACAGCCCTCTGGTGATACGTACCGCAGGATGAATGTCAGCTGGTCCACATGTGTGATATCTGGCGTGGAGTCCACACTGACAGAGAAATACTTAGCCAGTTTTACTCTGCTGATGACTTCATCCAGCAATCCCTGTCCCATCAGCTGTATGAATTCCTCACACACATTTAGTGAGAGGTAGGATGGATTTCCTCTGCCGGCATTTCCGTATTTCTGATTATGGGCTTTTAAAAAAGGATCAACTGACTGATCAGCTCCATGCTACCCAAATAGTTGCCATTATTGGTGTCCCCAAACCTGTGGCTGTCATCCCTAAAAGCAAGTCCCCGCTCTGCCAGATACTTGACTACAGTGACAACCCTCTGCAGCACCTGTGTCCAATACTCCTCATTTAACTATTGTTGTAGTTCTGAATCCACTGTTCCACGGTCAGCTGTCTGATTAATGAAGGATACCATGGCTTTCCTGTGCATGTAACAGCTTTCATGTTCGGCTATCCGTTCATTTGCGTGCTTCCAATTAGAGTATCCCATGCTGCCAAATGACGTGTCTCTCTTATCGCCAAATAGTTTGCATGCAAAGCAGAAGACACTACCTCGGGATGGTGAGTAACATAGCCACTCCCTGAGCATATACTCCCCGTTACCCAGCTTGCGCCTGAATAAGCTTCTGGAGAAGTATCTCTTCTGATGCTTGTACTGCTGCTCTGAGGCAGAGAGGTCAGCTTCTCTGTTTTGACACAATTACGGACCCATTTTCGCCCAGTAGAGAAGCACCTGTTTGTCCATGTTGTTGCCCCAGAGACCTGGGTCAGTGCTGTAGAGGTCGTCTAGTTCTCCTGTATCCTCGTTTTCCTGCTTGTCTTCTCCACTCTGCTCTACGCGCGCCTGGTCCTTTCCTCCAGATGAGTGCGGGCCTCCCTCGTGTATTTGTCCGGATGCCGTTGGCTCCCCTCCACGTAGCAAGCCCTCGTCGTCCTCTCCATCTCCTCCAACAGATAACGTGTCTCCTGTCTGTTTTTCCTGTCCCGTTACTCCATCGCTATCAGAACCAGACGGCCTACTTGGCTCAGAGGCCCCGCGGCCGGCATCGCCGCCACCGCTGCCGCTCAGTACAGAACTAATCTGTCCTTCCTCCTCATCCAGGTTTACAGGTTTAAAATAACCTGTAAACTTCGGCATTTTGTGTAATAGCTGCTTGTCTCGAAACTCCCTTTTCCCTCAATAATTTCCTTTTCCGAGCGCCACTGTCAAACTTTTTCTTCTCCGACATTTTCTCCTAAACAACCTTCATCTGTCACTCAATCACTCGCAATTTGAATAAGTCACATGTGAAACATATTCTCATTCTGATTGGCTGTTAAGTGGTGCCCACTGACTGTTACGGAGTCAACATTTTTGATGCTGTTGTTATAATAATAATAATAATAATAATCCTTATATTTTATTATAGCGCTTTATCAAAGACTCTCAAAGCGCTTTACAAATAAACATTACACATACAGATCATATGTAATGGTCATCTACTGTGGACAATACGCACAGGAGCAAATTCGGGTGAAGTGTCTTGCCCAAGGACCCAACGGCCTGACACAGTGGGGCGGGAGCGGGTTTCGAACCGGAGTTCCCCAACGCCCCCTTGATCTGATGATCAAACGCACAGACCACTGCGCCACCCGTCCCTAAATGCCTGCTGTGACGTAAAGTTACTCCGTTCTCCGCTTGTAATTATGCCTTTAAAAGCTTCAAAGTTGTATTTATCATCTGAATTTGCCGAAACAAGTTTAATATTCTGAAAGCCAAGACTTTGTTTATTTGAAATCAGATGAAAACAAACTGTAACGGACCCTGCTGTGTTATCTATGATTACTATATGCCTTACATCAGTGGCGAGCCGTGAATTTTATACCTAGGCCCTCTGACCCCCCTTCCCTCGAAAGAAAAGAATAGATATTACGTCACAGCGTATACTTCAGCGGAATATAAAAACAGCGGCCCGTGGTGCAAAACGCATCAATGACAGCGACCCTCTACCACACAAAACAACACCATTTATATAAACACCTATCATGACAGGGCACCCACAGCCAAGTAACAATTACAAATGAATTAAGTCGGCACGGCGGCCCGCATTGAAAATGACTTAGGCCTACCTTTGATGATCAAATCACTTAAACACAAAGTCCATCCTCCTGTCCTTTTGGATGAAGCACTTGCGGGTCATTCAGCTGATCCTTTTTATCCACTCCAGTTTATCATTGTAGGCTAACTCAATCTTGAAAATGACTCGGTTAATAATTTCGCAACGATGTCATCACTATCACTGACATGAGCCATCATGAACGCATTTATGCTAATCATAAATAATAAAAGTAGGGTAGACATGTGGATATTATCCGGCTGAACACAACGTGCATTTATCTAACAGGTTCGTTTTCCACAGACCTTATTTCGAGCTATTTTCCAAAATCCTACGGAGAAATCCCATTGCCTTCTGTCGAGGGAATCCGAGCTAAGCTTACTTCCGGGTTTTAGGATGCGTCACTGCACCACTTGCATAGACCTCACAGCGGGCGGAACTTGTCATAAAGTCCGCGAAAATAAAGCCCACCCATTTAGAGGGAAGATATGATTGGTCAATTGTACTGTCATTTGACATTACTCTCTCGTTGAGTTACTATAGCTGGCCCTCTGTGAATGTAGAGAGGGACCAACAAGCTCTCCCGTCTTCACATAACTCGCAGAGACGGCATTTAACCCTTCACATTCCAACATAAACTGAACAGGCAGATTCGAAGGATTTATTTCTTTGGAAATATTATTTTAAATACAATTAAATCAAGTTATTTTGGTAAAACTAATGAAAAATGTAACAACAAAAAAATATTAAAAAATATATTTTAAAAAATGTTTTTTTTTTAATGTTTTCAAATATTATTTTTTAGAATATCTTAGGCCCTCACAGAGGGCCTAGAGGGCCCTGACGGCTCACCACTGCCTTACATTCATAATTTCAGCGGAGAGAGGGGAAGCGGCGCTGTGGAAGAGCAGAGTGGCGAGGGAGAGCTGTCTTCTTCCCTTTACAAGCTTCAAAAATGTATTTATCGTGTGATTTTGGAAATAAAAGTTTCATAGTCTGAAAGCCAAGACTTTGTTTATTTAAAATAAAAAATAAACACCCGAAATAAAAAAATAAACAATTTGAATTTTTTTTTTTTTTTGGCTCATGATAGGCCCCCAATCTCCGTAGGCCCCTGGGCTTCAGCCCAGGTCAGCCCGTGCATTAAGGCGGCCCTGCTTGTTCCCATGAATAAATGACAGAATGCAAGATGCTTTACCTGTCTGGTAGAGAGCGTGATGCCAAACTTCAAACAATGTACGCTGCCACGCCAAACAATTTACGCTGCCACGCCAGGCTGCAGCCACAAGGGAGAAGCGGAGGGGAGGGAGCAGATTTGTCTCCTCCACGTAAATAGCAGATGAGCTGGCATGGTGCCAAGCAGCGTCACAGAGGGAGAAGACATCCGGTCACACCAATATCCAGTAGCTCCTCCATGGTCACTGTTTTCTGGACAAACATGTGCCGTGTCCCACCTCCATGTCTTGTACGGACCTGGTAATATTTCCCTTTTTCAAAGTTGAATTGAAATATATATATAAGTTGAATATTTTCACCCTCCGTGTGTCTTTGGAAGCATGTTTATCTCCAACACCAGGGCCGACATCAGGGTCTGCCTTTTCCCCTTTTCCCTATAGTCTGTCTCTTATTTTCTCCATGAGAGATGACTTAACTGTTGTTCGTTCTCCCGACTTAACTGTTGTTTCGTTTGTCCCCGTTTTTTGCTGACAAAAGGCTCGGAGTGCAAGTCGGTCCCCATATCTCTCAATATATTGCCCCAACTCCTCATTAGTCACGACATTTATGATGTTGATCTGGAGAAAGCAGGAGAAATGTAAACAACGTTACCATACTAGCATGTTAGCAAAATGAGGCAAACGAATTGGCCTATTGGCTAAAAACAGTGTAATGCTAAATTTAGCTGTAAGTGCATGCGGGTAAACAGCAGAATAAATTACCATTTCATCTTTCAGTTGATTGACGATATTATCGGGTATATTTATGTCCACCTCCCCTGCCATCGTTTATGGGTTGGATGAGCTACAAAAATGCTACCTGAGTTAATATTCTTATTATAAAGTCTATAATTGCTAATATACCCGAGTCAGAGCCGTTTTGACCCGAGTTAATGTCATATAAACTCATTAACATAACCGTCTTCCGTGAACAGGTGGTCTCATAGGCGCGCTGCGTCCTCCTTTGTGCAATGTTAGTTTCTCGTGCGCACGAGAAACTAACCCGTTATCCCGAGTTTTTTTTTCTCTCTCTCTTTTTAAATATTTTTTCCATGTCCCTTTAGCTTCTTGAGACAGACTATGGGGTTTTGGGAGGTTAAGTGTCCTAATGGGAGCACAGAGAAGCATGTAAGACTACAACTCCACCCCCTGGTCTCAACACTGGGTTGTCATGGATAAGTTCCACTTAGAAAAAACTGTATTTTAGATTTTATGAAATGAGACAACAAGGACATTATTTAAGTTTTACCTGAGTTTAGGAGCAAGTTATTACTCAACGTTCATTCTTTCAAAGCAGACAAGCATACATCTTTTTTTTTTTTTAAACTATAAGGTATAATTTGACCATGATTCTACAAATTTCACATCAGAAAAGTTAGTGACAGTGTGTCTGACAGGCAACCCTCTGGATTGGCTGTGACTGCATCCACTCAGAGTATCCGATTCAGAAACGTGACACTTAACCTCTTTACGTCACAAACAAAGATGGTGGATGAGAATAGACCATGGAATAGACCTATAAAACATACAAAACGATTAGCAATGCGCCAGAATCAAGGTGAAACTACCCGCATCTTTTAAAACTTTACGCACATCCGTTTCACCGAAATAAGTAAACGCCTCTCATGAAAAACGTAATAGAGTTGTTTATTGCCGTTTCTGTAGTTAAGAGGAAAAAAATACCGGCATGTCCTCTGGCTCAAACAGCTGAGAAGTTATGACGCTTTGAACACAATGTGATATTTGGGATCGATACGGCCCCGTGGGTCTCAGAGGGTAAATCATTTTCCAACAATAATAGCTTTTTCAAAAAAGCTGAAAGTGACAAATTAGGCCAGCAACCACAAGGCACAGTGATGGTCACGGAGCCTGAGGATGTTGTTGAGCTAGCGAGCAATGTTAGGATTTTGATGAACTTATCACAGACTTTGCAAAGAAAAGGGCAAGGAAGAAACACTTCTAAAAGGTAAGATCCATTGTATTGAGGGATTGTCTTACAAACACACATTCTCTCTCTACTTTTCTCTCTAGAGAGAGTAGAGACCACAGAGAGAGTAGCGATCTAGCGATATCAGTAGCAAGAGATAGCTAGATCTATGAGGATAGAGGCGATAGAGAGATGAGATACGATTACGGATCGACTATATCTCGAGATCTCTCCTCCTCTTCCTCTCTCTCTCTTTCGCTCTCTCTCTCTCTCTCTCTCTCTCTCTTCTCTCTCTATCTCTCTCTCTCTCTCTCTCTCTCTCTCTCTCTCTCTTAATTGAAGTTTATCTACAATCTCTGAGCAGAGTTTCAGTTGGTGGAGCAGTTTTGACTGCTTTATTGCATTACTTTAGATCGATTAAAGATGTAAAATAGAAAATAACAGTTTGTGTACTTTTCTTAAAAAAAAACACACAATGCTAACAGTGAGCCTCTGAATTAGCCCAGAGCGAAAAATGCTAACCTATTACTGCACCGAAAATCACTACTAGCTCCCTTATTACTTATCCTAGCTGCACATCCAACACATCGTTTATGATCGTAAAGACAAAGAATCTAACGGTGCACACCTCAACACTGAAAGATACAAACTCGCAACGTTATCAACAAAAACGTACATCAAAACAAGTGACGCTAGGTACTAACATGCGCTAGGCTAACATGGCTTACCTTGGTCTTTGTCTGGTCTAAACTGGTCTTCAATGGCATTACAACGATAAAAACAATGATGTAGTTAATCCATAGGTTAATATCCAATGTGACTGTGTCCCCTTTGAAATGTTCTGATAATCTATAAGCAATAAAACTGTAATTCCGTTATCTGCTGTCCGCTCTGTGCTCCGTGCGCTCTGGGTCTTGCAATTCCTGCTTCCTTACGTAGTAAACAATAACTAAAGTCTGCTGCGTAAGGTGCTTACGCTGGCTGGCATTGGCAGTGCACTGCATCCCCATTAAAGGAATGCTCCACTCATTAGATAATTAATCAAAACTTCAGTATTGAGTGAAACATTATGTTTAAACCATACCCTGAAGAAATCAGCGATATTCCCCGGTAAATAATGATTTTATAGCTCTTTTTTATCAAAACCTGTATATTCTGTCAGGCCGCTGCCATTTTGCCCATTTTCAGTAGTCACGTGATGGTCGTGACGTCATCCATGCGTTCACTTTGTAAACACACGAAAACATGGCGAAGTTTTGAGCAATATGAAGAGATTGGAAGGGGGAATTCAGCCATACAGGTTCGAGCCTACTTAGTACTACTTAGTAGATACAATGATTTTGATTACTAGATATGTATGCATGTAGTACCACCCTTGCTAACGATTCCCTCTCTAGTTTAGCATACTCAGCCTCGTTGTCCCTGGCCCTAGAACCACGATTTTATGGGGCCGGAAAAACTGGGGGGAAATACCCACTAGCCGGTACTACGCTATATGGAAAGGCCACCAAAAACTGGCCTGGCCTGGACGATAAAGGACGTTTAAACGGGGCTACCCGCTGCAATGGAAATGCGCTATAACATACCTTATTCTTACTCCGAGCACTACTTCTGGTCCTCCGTCGCTTCACACTTGCAGAGGGCGATTTCTCAACTGGCCGAACTGGTGTCCTGGTCGGTGATGACACCAGAAAGACCGATGGTACTGCATCTCCATTAAGTAATGGTTGTTCAATAAATCCCATGTTATGTTTTATCATACTCTCAGAGTAGTCGTCCGGAAACTTGAAATGTTCGCTGCATACATGCGCCTGTGGATCTTTCGGTTCGGGCCGGCCACATTTCGCTAGCCACTGCCTCCGAACGTACTTCCTACGCTTACCTTTTGGCAACAGATAGAACCGAGAATTCCGTGGATTGTTCCTATCAGAATTGTGGCAATGTTTCGCGATACAATGAGGCATATTGAAGAGAGTAACTACAGTAAATAACATGAACATCAACGTGTCCTCGAAACCAAACGCATGGTTTACGTCACGTCCGGTAAAATGGCGCCGCCCACAGTGTTGATGTTATTTCGGTAATTAATCAGTTTAAAATCACTGATAATGTCATCGGATAAAATTAAAAAAAAGAGAGACTGGCAGAGACTGGTCTGTTTTATCGGATGATAATTATTTAAAAATGAGTGTCATGAGCATACCATTCCTTTAAGTAATGGTTGATTAATAAATCCCATTTTATGTTTCATCATACTCTCAGAGTAGTTGTCCGGAAACTTGAAATGTTCGCTGCATACATGCTGTAGGAGCAGATATCTCTGCTCCGCGCCGATCCTATATGAGTTTGCTTTAAAAGAAGGAAAACTCAAAACAACCAGGATAGGGGTTAAACAATAATCTGTTTTAATGATAAACGGTAAGAATACATTACACTTTCAAAGGGGTGGGCCCAACCCCTGCTCTGGTCCAAATGCCGGGAGAACCTTATCATCTTGACGGCAGGAGAAAAAGAGAGCGAACACCAGGACTCAACAGGAGATATTGTAAAAACAAGGGAGGAGCTGTGTGGCTGCTACCCCCATACAGGTCATCTATTGGCCCATATATAAACGATGGGCTTTCGTAGCGTATCAGCGCGCGCCAGCCGAGATGATCCGGAAACAGTCTTAGTTTGAAGCAAAAACATCTGGTATTTCTGCAGCTTTCACACACACGCATTCTACCCTCTGCTGTCTTTAGCATATGTCTATATAAGGATATTTAGTTTTCACTCCTCCTATCTCCAGCTTCTTGTTCATATAAACTGCTACTATTAAATACAAAGTACTTAAGTACACACATGAATATATAAAACACACTTCTTATATATCAGGGGACATTAAGATGAATATAATCTTCAATTCTCCACATTCCCCCTTTTTATCTCATTCTCAAGAGATAAACTTACACAAGGCATTTTGAAACATATTTACTATCATTCTTTTCTACTGTGTCTGTCCCCCAATATTGTATAAATCTATCAGAAACTGAGACCCAAAGTACTTGAAATATTTGGGAACAGAACACCACTTTCCATGGCAGTGAAGGAACCATGAGAGGGCAACCTGAGTGCTAGAAAGCAGTCTCCTTGTGTGGTGAATCATCAGCACCCCCCCCCCCCCTCAGAGGAAGACGCCAACCAGGGGCAGCTGATGGGGAGGGGGAGATGCGGCTTTCCCTTCACTGGTGGAACTGATCAGAGAGAAGTAGACTCCTCTGCTGCCTCGACAAGTCCCCCAGCCCGCTGACAGCCGCTTCCGAGTAGTCTGCTGTAAGGATGTCTCCGAGGTCGTTCTCGTCCAGTCCACTGATGACAGCTTCCGAGTCGACCTCCTCTGCGAGGGCCACGTCCGTCCTGATGTCGTCCCCGGTCCTAGCAGGTGGTTTCCCCGCCGCACACTGGCTCCCGTGGTACGAGCTGTCCCCCTTTTCTCCTATGCGGACGGCATGAGAGATCCGCTGGGTCACTCGGTCGGGGCCGGAGAGCCTGGGGTTGAGCCACTTTGTCCTGATGACCTTCAGCCAGACGAACTCCGCTGTGTCGGCCTCCTGGGTCCCCCTTTGGCATCACCAACCTGTGTGGAGAAATCTGATACAAATCCCTCATGCCTACGCTCAGGGCTCCTGGGCCCTCAGCTTTTTGATCCCCCACTGCGTATGAATACAGAATTCCAACAAACTGTCATCAAATGTCTTTCTATTATGAATTTAGATGAAATGTATATCCCCATAATGACCTAAACAATAAAGTCTATGGCTTTTACTTCTTTACCAGGCTAATTACATGATGTTGTCTACATTAAATTCTGTCTCATTACATTACTATGTTTTAGCTTTAACTGTAATATGTTCTTCCTACATTTCAAACCTCAGTTACTTTTATACCTGTTGAAACATTACTCACAGGTCAACTTCTTCAGTATTCCATTCTGGAATTACATCTCTCACAGTAGCCCCTTGGCCACTGATTCTGCATCTGTGTTACCTGCTATAACTCAATCAATATTAGAGACATGTCAAAATTCATCAAACAGTATCTTATCCCCAGATATGGAGCAGGTCAATTCTAAAACTGTCAATCAATGGTCAGATTGAACAATCGAGTTGGGGCAGCAGGTTCCTTTCAGTCCCTAAATGAAAAATGTACATTGTGAAGTTTACACTCCCCCTTTTTACACATGAACTCATGTGTAACAAAATCCTGTATGGGAAGAAAACCTTCAGGTAATAATGGATTATAAGAAAATACCAAACATTTTTCCCAAATGTACATCCATCATTTCCACAGTAAACACTTCAGTGAAATTCTCTGAAGTGTTTCTCTCCATCTTTCAGTCCCAAAAGAAACAGAATCTACATGTTTTAGTTTGAGTTTCACATTCTGCAAACTCCTGTGGGAGTGCACAAGTGTGGTTTTCCAATTCTGTGGAATTTTATTGAGCCCCAGAATAATGTGTTAGTCCAAAAACATGCTTGATTAGTCATTGTTTTAAATCATGCAGTTGCACTGATCACATGCAGACACACACTCACAGGTTGTAAAGTCTTGGTCAGGTTCACCCCAGAGTCAGTCATTGACAGTGCCTTCTCAAGTTACACTGTCGGTCAGGGTCAAAGGTCAGTTGGTCTCAGTCTTTTTGGCCATGTGTCGTGCTCTGCAGAGACTTTGATATTTCAGCATAGGCCAGTATCCTTTGTCTACAAAAATCTGTCATATATGGAGCGCCATCATTTATTAATTCACGATTACAACTATAATGTTCAAGATATCTCTAACTTTTCATTGGAACAGCTGTTCCCCACATTCCCTGAAAAGTGTTAGCCAAAAAATGTCACTTCCTTATTGTACTACTACTGCAGTTCATTAACACCCAATCTATATTAACATGTCTAATAGATCTAATTCAGAAACTTGTGCATATAATTATTATCTTGAGTCAAACCATTACTAGGACCTGTGTAGCTTTTTATAGGTCATTATACCCATTTATCTTCAATTCTGGTCTACTTAAAAAACAATGTTAAACTCTTTAGCAGTGTGTGGAACCCTGGGTGTCCGAACATGCGACAATTACTCCCTACTTTTTCAAGGATTTCCTATGGTGATAACTATGGCACAATGGTGAAATCAATACTTTATAGATTGGAATACTATATTTGGCTTGGCACCAGCTCTCCCTTTAGCCTTATCCATACAAATAAAGATTTGTCTTATAGAGTGGTTCCTAAAATTACCCTTTTAATGGTGATCAATATTGTAACAAATGAGATCAGTACTTTATTCACAGGTGAATAAAAATCTCTTGAAGAATGATTTGTTAACATGATGAAAAGATTGAAGAATGTGGTTCTACTCTGTCATGTCTCGCCCTTTATCCCTCAGTGTTTTCGGATGATTCTCATTTTACTTTAATAGTTTCCTCTTTACTGCTATTTTTAATTTACCAATTGATTAATTCAAGGTTAATACAACTTTTTTCTTCACTTATTTATCAAGTCAATTCAAGTTCTTCAAATGTGCGCTTATAATAAGTGTGTTTATGTGTAAACTCACTCATTCCCGTTGATTCCCTTCCCCTCTCCTCTGGTTTATCTCAAGCCGCGACCCCGGCCACCTCACATTCTGCTCGACCATCTCCTCTGATTCTGACTCCTCCCCCTTTATCCATCAGCTGTTGAATCCATTCGCTGTAAGTCTTTGAGGCAGCCATCTGCCCAGCTACATCTGCAGCCCCCATCATGCCGCGGTTTTTGTACTGCTTTGCATTTCATCTCCTCCTTTACAGTCTCTCTGCTGCTTTATGGAGGGCGGATTCTGCTCTCATGTCCCACACTTTGCTCTTGTGCCAAATCTCGTGGCTCAGCCCTGCCTGAGGGACTGATGAGAGTAGATATCTGCCTGTCAGCAAGCTGTTTGGTTCTGGATGCCACAGGTGGAGATAGTTCTGGATGCAGTTCTTATTGTTGTTTGTTGGTTCAGCTCTGGTTCTCTGTCCGTTCGATGGAGAAGGAGGAGTCTCCTGGTTGGGATAGGTCTTCTGTTTGCTTGGAGGGTCGGGGTCTTAGCCGTCTGACAGGCAGAGAGAGAGAGTCCAGGTCTCGGGACGCATTACCTATAGAAATTCTAGCACACTGAGGTTAAATAAATCCAACCCTTTCCACTCTGTCTCTTTCTAATCATACTATTTGTCTTAGTAATTAAATGCCATCTAAACAACACCATTAATGTCTACTAATGATATTACAAAAACTCCCTCTAATAATCGTTTCGTCCATTGTGACATATTTACCCAAACTAAGTTTTTCAACACCTACATGTTTCCAGCATCGCATATTTCACACACTATGAAAGAACCCCCCTGTACTTAAAAATCCCACTGCTTGGTTAGAACAATAGTAAACCTGCAGAGCACACTAATCAGATCACAGTAATGTAATTTGACCCAAGTGTAGGCCTATGTCGTTCCTAAAAATGTTAGCAAACACCAAACTCCAACTACAACATTTATAGATAAATTGATTTAGCAAAATGAAATCTTATGTAATTCAAAATGTGACAAAAGAACAATGATCTGTCTTACACAAGATTGTGGTCTAACAGAATGACTCTTGACCTCATGGGGTCAAATAACTTGGATGTGGATCATCCTGAACATGTGGCCTGAAGAACAAAAGGACCTCTTAACATTAACACAATGGACTCTCAGAGATGAGATCTAGCCATGAGGTGGCTGACTTTAAAATGAACTGTGACAAATAAACCACATGCGTGTGGGTACATTATAGTTTAGAAATATAACACAAAACAACACTACATTAAAACAATAACCACTCAAATGAGCCTTGGTGAAAAGCATGAAAAACAAAACAACTTAATCTACTCTCATTGTTCGTGTACATCTTTACTCTAACTATTTCACCATCTAGTATGCCAACTGGCTGGCCAACTAGCTTAGCAGTATAGCACTGGCCCCATGTGACAGGGGGAAGGGGAGCACTCAACACATGCGGATAAAAACCACACTGCTTGGAGACTGAGTTCAATACAAATTAAACCATACGACTTGTAGTCTGGCTTCAATAAAAATGTAACCAGCCCAAGCCAGTTCATAACACTTAGAGCTGAGCCTAAAGTTCCCAACATCTCATCTCCTATAATTTGATCATAGTTCCTTGTCTCTCTCTCTGTCTCTCTCTCTCTCCCTGGGCCCTGCAGCTGTCCACAAGCTTCTCTCATCAATCACCTCCATGTGTTATCAAACCGTGTGAGATGGCTTTTAGCCTCGTGCAGCACCTCTGTAATGTTTAAACATTAACAGCTTTCCTCTGACTGACAAACTTACACAACCTTAAAAACACAATTGTGGTGAATTGTTTGCGCTCTCAGTTTCCTATCTCACTGTTGTATGATCAATACAACTCCTAAATAACATTACAATATATATTTCTTACAGTGAGTTTGTTATCTAATGTTTAACAAATTCTCCTCTTTCTATGTCTAATCTAGGTGGAATAATCCACTATTATATGTAATTTGAATCGAACCATGTACTTCATATACTCAGTAAACCTCTTTTTACCTTCCCTCAACGTTACTGTATGTAATTAAATTCCTCTGAAATATAATTAAGTACAATTCTCAGTTAATGACGAATACCACGAAATTCACAATGCAATGCAATAGTAACAATCAGTTCTCAAAACTTCTCTAAAAAACCACAATGTGACATAACTGTATCCCTCAAAAACTATGTTAAAAGCAACAAATTATAGTTTCTTATTTATTTCAATATCTACTACCTGAAATCACACATTGATCTATTAATTTTCAATGTTATTCACTCCAACTTCAGATCACTTGTTGATCTTTCACTCCTTGCTTTAAATTCAACACTCAGCAGCCCTTTTCCAGGCATTAGAGAAAAAGAACAAGCAGTCTGGCTCCGGGCTGCTGCTTCAGCAATTAGAGCAAAAATGGGGAGAAAGGGGGGCTTTCTTGAAACAAGAATGACTTCGTATTTCTTTATCTGACTAAGGCTATTCTATGCTCAATAATATATTCTTTTCATTCATAAGCACATAAATATATCCTCCACGCTGTCTGTTCAGCTTTTAAGATGCGATATTTCTTTCAACAGAATGGGCGTTAAACCCAACAGAACAAGACAGTGAGAAATCCGTTAATTTCAATGGCTTTTGAAGTTCGGTTTCTGCTCTTGGATTTTTTACATATAATTTCACCTCCAACTCCTATGAGTCTTGGATTTATTATTCAGTTTAGTCATGGATAGAGACTCTTATACTCTACTTGACTTCCACCAGCGAAGTATACCCTGCGGGGACTCGATACCTCCACTAGGCGTAGGGACTCTTATACCCTTCCAGCCGCCAGAGACTCAATACCTGACGCTGAAATACTTCGCTGCTTCACTTGTAGCTAATGAGTAGCCGTATGATTCTGAAAAATCAACGAAGCTTTTAACCGTTGCTTTATTTATTTTATAATTTACCTACGCTAAAATATGTATTGCATTATACCGTCAATACTATGACACTGGGAAATATCTTTGACAACTCTAACATTTAGCTTAGCCAATTTACAGACCTTCGATAGAAACAGGCGTCCGTTTTACCTTTCAGTTTTAGGATCCTGGTTTTAGTTGTCATAGATTATTCCAGGCATCTCCCTCCGTCCGCTAGCTGCTAGTGTTTTCCTCTAAAAAACCCTACTCATGACGTCACCACGTTGGCACGTCCTGACGTCACCACGTCATCACGTCGGGGTCGCCATTTTGTTGGTGCTTACGCTGGCTGGCATTGGCAGTGCACTGCATCCCCATTAAGTAATGGTTGATTAATAAATCCCATTTGATGTTTCATCATACTCTCAGAGTAGTCATCCGGAAACTTGAAATGTTCGCTGCATACATGCTGTAGGAGCAGATATCTCTGCTCCGCGCCGATCCTATATGAGTTTGCTTTAAAAGAAGGAAAACTCAAAACAACCAGGATAGGGGTTAACCCTTAAAGACCTAGACGGAATTTTCGCCTGCCTGACTCTCCTGTATTTATTTGTTTCTCCTAACCTGTTCTAACCTTTTCTAGCAGTCCGCATCAAGTGCCTTACCTCATTTGATTCAGGAGAACCTCTAGTTCAAGTCTGGCTCATTTAAAGTCCAAATTTTACCATAACTTTTTGTGATAATGGCTGAATTTACCAGCACTTTTAAAAAACGCCAGTACAAATGTTGTGTTTTTTTACTGTTTACTCCGCCAGGAACGTAGGAATTTTCTTTTTTATTATTTACAAAGCTGCATTTAGATGTTTTAGGCTTTCAAATTAAATTTCATCTGCATATTATGTTCCCTGAGCAAGTTACAGCTATTTATTACAATATTATCCTAGGCGTTTTTCAGTGAAAAACGCCTAGGATAATATGGAATAATTAAAACGAAATGTATTTCCATATTTAAATGACTGATCATGTTTCTTCTGTCAAAAAAAGGTTGAGAGTAAAAAATTAAACCATAACAGATGGCATTGCAACAAAAATAACTTGTTTCAGAGAAATATATTATCATTTGAACATTTAAATACAAACACAAACAGTGAAACAAATTCAAAGTGCAAATTAACAAAGTGCAAATTATATTGAAACTATAAACAAAGTATTAGGAATATATAGAAAGTGCAAATTATCTTGAAACTATAAACAAAGTATTAGAAATATATAGAAAGTGCAAATTATCTTGAAACTATAAACAAAGTATTAGAAATATATATAAAGAGCAAAGGAAATGTATCCACATTCATCATGGTCTGGGTCGCTCAGATGTACAGCTCTGCGGATTGCCATGAACCTGTCTCTTGTCATGACAGAAGCAGGAAAGAGAACACTTAGGTGTGATCCCTTCCTCCAGTAGTCTCTTACTTTTAGCAGTTTTAGAAGTGCCATAAGGCCGACATACATGAGGAATTTTAACGGCTTTCCCAAACAAACTTTTCCCCCTTACCCCCTGATCCCACTGGAAGCGTCTGCGCTGCGGCTGTGCCGCGCTGCGACCACCTCCTGTGCCGCGCTGCGACCTCCTCCTGCGTCCTAACCCACCAGGCGCGTTTCAAAACGTTGCGGAAGCGGAGCGTCGTGTGTGCAGCCTCGCAGTTGTTGGATGAACATTCCACTTCCTGCCTGCGCCGCGCTGCGCCAAAAATAGAATTCATCCTATATTTTAGAAATTCCTTGCGGCGAGGAGCTTCTGGGACGCTTCGAGCCGCGGCGCAGCGCGGCGCAGCGTGTCTGGTGGAATAGCACCATTGACTAGAGTGGCCGCGATCGCTAAAAACGCCGCAGCGCAACGCAGCGCAACGCAGCGCAACGCAGCGCAACGCAGCGCAGCGCAGCGCAGCGCAGCGCAGCGCAGCGCAACGCAGCGCAGCGCAGCGCAGCGCAGCGCAGCGCAGCGCAGCGCAGCGCAGCGCAGCGCAACGCAGCGCAGCGCAGACGCTCCTGGTGGGATTAGGGGGTTAGCCTGCTCCTTTTCAGCATTTTTGTTTGTGTTCTTGCAGATGATATTTACAGCTTGGTTGTTCAAAAAATGTCTAAATATTTGTGCAGGAGTATACTCCACACCAACAAAACCTTGGACTCCAGGGGCTCTTTTCGGGCAAAAGTGTGGTAGTTGTTGGGCAGTATCTGGCACCTCAGGTCCGTTCCAAACAGCTCCTGGCTCTTCTGGGGTCAGAGATGTTTTTTTCCCTCTTCCTCTTCCTCTCCCTTTCACTGTCAGGGGGGCTGGCATTGGTTTTGCTTTTTTTCTGGATGCTGCACCCTCCTGGCCACATTCTTTTCCCTCTCGGTTTGAAGGAGGCCTACTGATGGGGACAGTGGCTTGTGCATCCCCTCTCTCATCCTCTGTACTAAAATAAAAGGGAGGAAAATATACAGATATAAATGTCTGAATTTATTTTATTTCCTTTATTGCTTTTATTTCTCCAGTGTCATCCTATCTATTTTCTAAACACAGTCTCAACTTTTGATTTGATTCACACTTTATCCCTCTGCTAACATTACTAGTTGATGGAATCAGTAACTGAATTGTAATGCAATGAATATAATAACATTAGACCTCATAACAAACAACCAAAGAGGGCAAGCGGAATGAGGCAATAAATGAAAGGTATTGCTTGACGTTTTTTTACTGAAATAAATAGTAGCCTCTATTGATAGTGAATCATGAGCTCAGGACTTCACTTTATGACACAATTACGGCAAATGGCCATCCATTATAAAAACTCTTAAGACTAATTATTTTCGGCGTTATACAGAAACAACAACCGATAAATGCAACACAAACAATAAGAAATAAGCAAAGTTACTCACTTTTTTATCTTCGAAGGGATCAATCCCGTGATCATACTCCTCTTCATTGCCAGTTGTCAGCTTCAGAATCTGAGGAATCCACCGCTGCATTGCTAAGCGGTCCGCCAGACAAAATAAATGCTACGGCTTCTTCCGTAGTGTAACGCCGTTTTGACATGTTGGTTTGAATTTGTCTTGGGATATGTGTGTGTGTGTGTGTGTGTGTATGTATGTATGTGTATTTGTGTATGTGTGTGACTGTATCTAGATATCTCGTGTTGTATTTATTTCTCTTACGCTGGCAAAATTACTCTTTAGTATTACTCTCTCGTCTCTCTGTTTCTCTTTGTTTAGATCCCGCCGCGAAAAAAATACACAGCAACCTATGTTGATTGGTCGAGAAGATGGTAGCATGGGCAGAGGTTTGCCTGGACCTTTACATTTTAAACCTATCCGGACACAGGGGGGTGGGACTTAGTCTAAAACCTTTGCTGTTTGGCTCAGACGGAGGGGCCGCGTGGGTCTCCTTGACGAATCAAGGCTGTAAAATATGATGACGTTGCCCCGATCACGTCGGAGCCTCTGAATCCTGGAAAAGGACATAGCGATACCCGCTTTACCTCGCTTTTTAAATCAGATGGATAGGATTAGCGGTTAAAAAGTTATTAAGCATTTTAGAACGCTACCTCTTTGAAGCCGCGGGCGGCTCGCTCGGCCTTTAAGGGTTAAACAATAATCTGTTTTAATGATAAACGGTAAGAATACATTACACTTTCAAAGGGGTGGGCCCAGGGGTGGGCCCAACCCCTGCTCTGGTCCAAATGCCGGGAGAACCTTATCATCTTGACGGCAGGAGAAAAAGAGAGCGAACACCAGGACTCAACAGGAGATATTGTAAAAACAAGGGAGGAGCTGTGTGGCTGCTACCCCCATACAGGTCATCTATTGGCCCATATATAAACGATGGGCTTTCGTAGCGTATCAGCGTGCGCCAGCCGAGATGATCCGGAAACAGTCTTAGTTTGAAGCAAAAACATCTGGTATTTCTGCAGCTTTCACACACACACATTCTACCCTCTGCTGTCTTTAGCATATGTCTATATAAGGATATTTAGTTTTCACTCCTCCTATCTCCAGCTTCTTGTTCATATAAACTGCTACTATTAAATACAAAGTACTTAAGTACACACATGAATATATAAAAACACACTTCTTATATATCAGGGGACATTAAGATGAATATAATCTTCAATTCTCCACAATGCGCCTGTGGATCTTTCGTTTCGGGCCGAGCACATTTCGCTAGCCACTGCCTCCGAACGTACTTCCTACGCTTACCCGTTGGCAATAGATGGAACCGAGCATTCCATGGATTGTTCCTATCCGAATTGTGGCAATGTTTCGCGATACAATGAGGCATATTTCTATAGAATTGAGAGAGTAACTAGAGTAAACAACATGAACAAAGCACATACGTCAATTTGTCCTCGACACCAAACGCATAGTTCACGTCACTTCCGGTAAAATAAGTCATGTGACTCGTCAAAATGGCGCCGCCCACAGGGTTGATGTTATTTAGGTAATTAATCAGTTTAAAATCACTGATAACATCATCGGATTAAAAAAAAAAGAAAAAAGACTGGCAGAGCCTGGTCTGTTTTTTCTGATGATAATTATTTAAAAATGCGTGTCATGAGCATTCCCTCCCTTTAAGTCTCACAATTTAGAGATCAATGTAGCTTGGAGACAAGGAACACATTTTACATCTAACTTCCATGTTATTGTTACAAATATTGCTTTGGCAGTGAACAGAGCTTGTATTTTGTTATAAAATTGCTTCATGAGAGAGTTTTGATTTATGTTATTAGCATTTCATGTTTTGGTAAGAACATGTGTTAAGTTAATGTGTTCAAACAGAACACATTAATTTAAAATTAACAACAAACCTACAAGACTTTGCATACATAGGAATCATATTGAATAAATGCACATAATTGATTTAGGTAGGAGTATATGAAACTAGGAAGAATTTGGATATTTCTAGAGGACATAAAGAGCTGTAGAGTCTCCTGACAAAGCTGCTAGTGTTCTTCTGTCTGCAGGCTTGCTGGCCCACAGAGGGATGGCATTGTTTTATCATGTAATGCAACCAGTGATCTGTTCAACGATAGCACCCTATGTTTGGTAAAGTAAGACATAGGTGTATCACAGCCACCATTGGGTCACCTTAGCTCAGTGTAGTGTTCCACTGAGTCCTGTTGAGAACAAATGGAGGCGAAAGTAGAAACCAACTTTTTTATGGACAGCATTCCAGTGAGAAAAAGAAAGAGGAAATCAAGAAAAGGGGAAATGCCTTTTGTAAAATGATACAGTGCTCTGGATCTCTGTCTAATAAAGTGCCATTTTCAGCTTTTCCTGTTGCTTTTACAATTATCATTTTGGCGGGGGCAGGTTAGGGTTAGGGTTAGGGTAATGTTGTGAATCGAGTGGCCCATGGTGGTGGTGGGGTTATGGTATGGGCAGGCGTATGTTATGGATGACGAACACAGGCCACTCGATTCACAACATTACCCTAACCCTACCCCTCACACCAGATACTGACTGGTTTTCGGACCCCCCCCGACCCCCCCAATAAATCAAAACTGCACGTTTCAGAGTGGCCTTTTATTGTGGCCAGCCTAAGGCACACATGTGCAATAATCATGCTGTCTAATCAGCATCTTGATATGCCACACTTGTGAGATGGGATGGATTATTTCGTCAAAGGAGAAGTGCTCACTATCACAGATTTTTTCAGATTTGTGAACAATATTTGAGAGAAATGGTTATTTTGTGTATATTAAAAATGTTTTAGATCTTTGAGTTCATCTCATGAAAAATGGGAGGCAAAACAAAAGTGTTGCGTTTATATTTTTGTTCAGTGTATATTTGTCTGATAAAATGTTTTAATAATGTGCATGCAGGTGAATTAAGATAATTTGTAACTAAAGAGATGGGTCTGGAGGGCCAGGTGACTGGTCCACAGACAGCAAAGAAATGGGACAACTTGAAAACAAAATACAAGGTAAAGCAAATCACATGGCTGGGCACTGTGGTGGGTTAGTGTTTGTAGATATTATGCTACAGACTTAAACTGGCGACTCCAGCCTCCTATATTATAATGTGAATTTGCTTAGTTGTTTACACGTTTTAACATTTAAGGCGTAAGCAATTACACATTTCGAATTAGTAATTTTTTTTGTTTGCTGTGCATTTATATACTAACTAAGCACGCGTATACTAACAAAGCACTTATATACTAACAAAGGACTGGCTTATCTAAAGCCAGTTGAGTAGCACTTGAAATGTTTTGGCTCTATGAAACCTGATGTACTTGTATGATTCTGTTTTCTTCAAGTGTGTATCTTCTTGGTCGAATGCACTTATTGTAAGTCGCTTTGGATAAAAGCATCAGCTAAATGTAATGTAATATAATTTTCCCCTCACTGCCCTTTAACTAGCAGTCTGTTATCTGTGTTGTCAATAGGAGTTACAGAATCCCCCAACTGGGATAGGAACAGACAGGGGAGAGGCCTCAGCAGCTACCTGGCCCATGGTTTGAGGCTATGCATGAGGCAATTAGGGGAAGGCCATCAATTCAGCCTCCCACCCTAGTTGCCTCATGCCCGTTGGCAAGCCATGGCCAGACTGCTGCTGAGGCCTCCACCTTTCCCTCCGCAGTGAGGAGGAGCTCACTCCTTTCAGTTACTTTCAACAATATTTGTGCTTTAAATGCAAAATAATGATTGTTGTGTAATGACAAACACTACATGCAAAATGACATACCCACTCCAGTGAAATATATCAGCCAAATGTTTATTTAACAACCAAAAACTTGCCTCAGGGGGCTTTCTAAGGTGTACAGTGTACGACACCCTCTGTCTTTAGACCCTTGCAGCCAATAAGGAACAACTCCCAAAAAAAAAACGTTTTTAACAAGGGGAAAACATGGAAGAAACCTCAGGGAGAGCAACAGAGCAGGGATCCCTCTCCCAGGACCAGTGGCGGTTCTAGACCAATTTGACTGGGGGGGGGCAGTTATTTTCTGAGGGGGGCACAATAAATGCAGGACGAAAAAGAGAACTAGACAGTATGAAGTAATTGCGCATAAGTAAACAATGCAATACAGTTATTGGTATTTGTTTCAGTACACTTATTTATTTCAGATAGATCTTATAGTTATTACTGTTAGCTTCAGCTTAAGTTATAGTGCAATGTTTGCACTAACACCATATTTATATAGAAATAAAGGCAATGAACAGTTACATCTCTACTTTACATAAGGGTGTCTGCACAATCTCACATTACAGCAACCAAAATCCTGCGGTTTTTGGCAAACCGAGGTACCAGAAAATATACCTTTAAAAAAAAAAAAGGGGAGGTCAGTGTTAGGTGGCCCCCCCTAGAACCGCCCCTGCACAGGACGGACAGACGTGCAATAGGTGTTGTTTGTACAAATAAACATGACAAAAATACAACATAACGGGGTGAACATCAACAAAAAAGATGGAGCTTAGTTGCTTCCAAATGCTGCTGCAGCAGGAGTAGCAACAATCCAAGCAGGGCAACCTGCACCACAAGAGACACAATAACGTGCATTAGTAACATGTATTCATGGGGAATGATTGCATATTAAACTAAATGAATGATTTAAGAAATCCATTAATATACTTACTATATAAGGAAATAATCATGGTCATTTAGGTGAGGAGGACGCTCATGTGGGGCTGACACGTGTGCTGCCAGTCTGTCCCTATAGTGCTGACCAGCATGTTCATCCCTCTGGACAGGTCCCTGTGGAGGTAGCGGCACTGGATCCCCTCCCCTCAGTTGGCTCCAGGATGTCTCCAGCAGTGAGGCAGATGTTGTGGAGCACTGCACACACTGCTATCACCTTGGGGGAAAAGGTGTGATGCACTTCCAGGGCCTTGAAGAAGATCCCTCTCCACTGTGTCTTCATCATCCCAAAAGCCCTCTCCACAACCGATCGGGCTCTGACATGGTGTCGGTTGAAGTGCGCCTCCACTCTACCCCTCAACGGTTCCCGGTACGGTGTGATGAGGTTAAGAGGCTCCCTCAGCCACGGGTAACCTCCATCCCCACAATGTAATTGCCAGCTGGTTGGTAACAGCCCTCACAAAACACTGGGACTGTTCCTGAGCACCCTGGTGTCGTGGACCGAACCAGGGTAGCCAACAAAAATGTCCAGGAATTTGCCATAACTGTCACAGATTCCCTGAAGCTGGACAGAGAAGAACAGTTTCCTGTTCAGGTAATCCTGGGCATGGGGGCTATTGGGAGCCTTGATGCGGATGTGGCATCCATCTATAGCTCCCACACAGTGGCAAGGCGATGAAAGCCATTGCCAACTTCAGCACACTGTGCCTGTGTGGGGAAATGGATGACCTTCTCCAACAGACATAATATTGCCTCACACATCCTGTGGACAATATTGAAAACTGTGGTCTTGGGCACATCAAAGACCCTGGAGACAACCGAATAGGACAGCCCATGTGCCAGCCAGTAGACCACCAGGAGGACCTCCACATGCTGAACCCAGCCATGGGACTTCTCCCTCCTGAGAAGGGTCATCAGGGCCTCTATGGATTTCCCTCGACAGGCGGTATGAAATCTAAGATCTTTGGACTGATCCATATAGATTGTTACCATAGGGACATGGTGGTTGGGGTTGGCGTACATGTTGATCCTCTCCTGTAGAAGAAAAAACAGGTGTAAATAGTAAAAGTTTGAAATACATCAAGATTGTGGCTTTCCTTTTTTGATGCATATTTGTTGTGTAAGGCAAGCACATGGGAGGAGATAGCCTTCAAGTTTGCTATGAATAACCAATACTGGAAATATGTTTGTTGGCTAAACCATAAAACCATTTTCTGTCAGAAAGCCCTCAAAGCTAACTTCACCCAGGTACACAGAACATATACAGGAACAATTTCAGCTATACTCTTGATAGTATGTGCAATGTAAGCATGCTCTGTAATCCATCATTAAAACCAGTATCAGAATCCACTTACAAAGGGTAAGTGGATTATGATACTACTGCCAGCCTCTGCAGTTGTGCTCTCCTCTGAATATTTGCTCTGTTGTTTTGCAACACAGCAGCCACTTCTGCCATCTTGCTCTGAAACTGTGATACTGCCCACCTGCTCTTATATAGGACACTAATAGGGTCATTGAGCAACATACTATTCAGCTGGGTGATTACTGGTTATTCATTGAGCGCAACAGTGTTGGGCCTGTGGTAATTTGATAGTACTATCTTTGGGTAAACAACTATTTCACATCAATAAGCCAATACAGCTTCAAATGTAATTGAGACTTTTGGCCATATTTTAATTCAACATGTTATAAACTTAAGAATGGTGATATGTACAGCAATACATGTGTAGGTCTAACACGGTTTCCATCAATTGTTTTGTATGTTGCCAGGAGGGTGAGGTGAGTGTGAGCAACAATTATCAATGTGACAACGATTTTCTTTCACTTTACTTATTTGCTTTAATTTCAACCTTAATGAACAACATATTGTTCGCTGTTGCACACGTTCATAAAGCATAACACAACACATAACAGCGCTTATTAAAGGTCGGCTTTCGGAAAGTTGAAGTTCAGCAGACGCACATTTATGACGTCCGCTGGCGCATCATAAACACGTCGGATAGTGAAAGTGCAGTCGGATTCTCTAAAGCACCGCAGTCTCTTCTCCTAAATCCTTTTGAATTCTCCTATCCACTATTCCTTAACCCAGTGAACGTTTCACCTCAGATGTCAAGGAATAGACGATAGGGTTTAGAACTGGGGAGGACGGCGTGGTGGGGGTTAGACTGGACAAGGAGAGGAGGGAGGGACAGCCACGAGCTGGTCCGACTTCAGGCGAGGCTTTTGACACCCTCCCCGGCTGCGGATCGGCTATTCTCGTCCTACTATCCAAGGCGAGCCGACAGCTCGTCTCAAACACAGCCTCCTGTCTCCTAAAAATTACGTTCCCACGGAACTAAATGCATTCTCATTACGTTTAGCTAGAAGAAACATATTTTAATCCCACGTACGGTTCGTATGAACGTATCTTAAATACATTATTTTCTACATAATTTCTTTGCCAGTTATTGTCTTTGGCTTATATAATGATAATAGTCATTTATAAATATCATTTTGAGGCACACTTTGAAATCGAGGAATCGGGCCTCGATATATGGGTTAAATTAAATCAGTATGCGAGGCCTTGTAATTTGTGCCAGGCTGTTACTCTCATGAGTGAGGCAGAAGAAAGTAATAGTTTTAAACATGCCAAAAAACATGTGTCGTTTATTGCACCTCAAACATTAAAAGTCCCATGTCATGCTTTTCGGGTTATTACCCGTCCCCTTGTGTGTTATGAAGGTTTGTATGCATGTAAACGGTGTGCAGAGTCAAAACCCTCAAAGTACACCCTGGAGCGAGTAAAACTCTAACACAGAAAAGACCTGTCTATGCTGCCCCAGAACGCCTCGTTGGAGATACGTCATTGTCCATTTGATTCTTCCGGGTACGCATGATGTCATCCGTACCCGGAACGAAATGGACCAATCCGTGGAGCCGTTACGTTACGTCCGCGGAGCCGTTACATTAAGCCCCCGCTGATTGGTCCAAATTGACCAATCCACGGGATTCCTCACACACTCAGTGCAGGCAGCTCTGCTGATCTCTCCTCCCTGGCTGCAGGCTGATAACAGACAGTTGGGATCGCGGCGAAATTCCCTCTGCAGACCAATTCTCACAGCGTTTATCAACCTTTGTCTTACTCAATATCAAGCCACACTTATTGTTTTCACTTCGGCTGTGACTTTGTGTGTGCTCAGGATGAGTTTGGCTGTGTTTCGCTGTGTATCGCTAAACAAGGAAATCACACAATAACAATTGTGTGTATTGAGCTGTACTGTATTGTACCCATTCTGCAATCTGTTAATAAAATGTTCAATCAATCAACACCTCCACGGAGTTCAGCGCGATTCACAACGTCCCGACTGGTCCCGACCAATCGGAGCACACAGGGCTCACAGGGAGGGGGGGGCAAGAGCTGCAACGAGCCGTTTAGTGGAGAGAGTGAATACTGCTGAATACACATACTATACAGAGATGCTGTATGCGAAACCAATGTGAGTTTGGAAAATTGCACAGTATAAATCTATTCTAGTAGACCTCAACAATGGAATTATGATCAGTGGAAATGGCCATGACATGGGACCTTTAAAACAAATCCAGAGTTACTGTAATGTTTCTTATAGTTATAAATAAGACATCTTCTTGGATCTTTAGACTAGCTTTACTAGCCAACTTTATTAGCCAACCTAATACCTAATGTACCTTCACATCTTGTTCTGCTAACATCTATGTCCATAGATGTTATACTGCCGCCTAGTGGTAACATATATGCATTGTAACTAAGCATAAACACCTATCATTACATCCCCTTTCCAAACAGGTCAGTATAACACATTTCTTAATTATAAAGCTTCTGGAACGTACAGTCTTCAAATGTAAACATTCAAAATGTCTAAACATACTGTAAAGAAATTATAGCAGTTTTTAACTTGCTATTTACTCTAAATAAAAGATCTATTGTTAACAAAACGTATGACACAAAGATCAAATAAATGCCAACCATGCTCTTTTCTTAAAGTCACTTATAATTGCATGTCAACAGTTTATTGTTCTATAAGTCTGTCAGGTGGTTTTCTATGTCTTGTGGATGTTCTCAGATCTGGTGCTTCAGTTACTGGGGAAGGTGAAGGAGGCTCACTATGTTGCAAGTCTGGTGTCTCCTCAACTCCCTTTTCAGACTCGGTCTCCTGACCAACTTCCTCAATGTTCTCCTGAGTCTTCAACAGACTCTTCCTGTTTCTCCGAAGCACTTGTCCATTCTCCGTTTTCACAGTGAATGACCTGGGACCCACTTCACTGAGGACAGTTGCTTTCCTGGTCCAGGAATCAGGATCCTCAATTCTCACAACATCCCCTTCCCGAAGAGATTCCAGTCTCCTTGTCACTTTGTCATAGTTCATTTTCTGTTTGAGCTTGAGCTTCACTCTCTTATTATCCAGCACCGTCTTGTCATTATTGTAGTTTGAAATGTGTGGTACCGTAGTGCGCAGCTTGCGACACATGAGGAGCTCAGCAGGGGATGCACCACACTCCAGCGGTGTGGCCCTGTAACCCAACAAAGCTAGGTAAGGGTCAGTTTTTACCATCACTTGCCTTTTCAGCAGCGCCTTTTAACAATTTGGACCCCTTTTTCAGCCTGCCCTTTAGCCCGTGGATAAAGTGGGCTAGAGCAGGGCCGTATCCAGGATTTCCTAAATACCAAGGTCCCAACATCTCATGGGTGGTTCGGGGGATACCCCCGAGATTTTTGGGATTTTCATGATCTAGTTAGGTGCTTTTTTAAGTCCTGTGGGGGGTCACAAATTGGATAATATATTGATTTCAAACCATGTCAGTGGGGCTGACAATGTCAGCATAAATTATTTTTGAAAGTGTAATACATGAGAATCAGTTGATTGTTACTATTAATGATCTGGACATGCAGAAGAGGCTAAAATGATCACAAAACATTGTCAACATTCATTTTCCATGTCTCTCTCCTTTCCATAACCTGCAGCCTCTCTTCCATCTTCTTGACTCTCTCTGTCCTCTACTCTTTCTCTTTGTTCAACCTCTCCCTCGTTGTTCACTTGTTGCTCCTCCTCACTTGTCGCTCCTGCCAGTGAATCAAAAGCAATTCAGCCATTTAGTTCATTTCACTTGTTTGTTTGATTCTCAAAAGAGAACAAAGATGTAAGCAAATTGTGTTTTATACAATTGTATGTTATTATGACATCATAACTGCAATAGATGTATGTTGTTTTACAATTATGCCTATTGTCTATATTGTAAATGAAGACTATTGTTATAGATAAATAGATAGATAGATATATAGATAGATGGATAGATAGATGGATAGATAGATGGATAGATAGGGTTATTAAGCCTACATTATTTTTCTGTGACTGTACCTGCAGTTCCTCCCTGACTTCCATCACTTTCTCTCTCTCTCTTTCTCTCTGCCTCTCCTGTCTCTTCCTTACCAAAGCTGAGCTTCGACTGACGTAGTCTTTTCATTATATCTGAGTCAGTGTAAAAAGAAAACAATACAATTATATCTTCAATGTTTTACTCAAATTGAAATGAAAGAAAAGCATTACAACGTTTGTTAAAAGGTAATCCTTCTGACATTGGATGAATGTAATTAACTTTAGCTCTCTAGCTAGTTTATTCACGCAATTTAAATCAAAGTATAGCCTATAGCTGCAATATAAGTTAGTGTGCATGTTGTCGGACGTCCACTGACTAACGTAGAGCGTTCACACAGGATCTGCTGGTCATATGATGTCCTGATGAACAGAAACACAAGCAGCCCGCTGGACTCAGATCTCTAGATACCTCATCACTCCTCCGCTGCTCTGATACAAGTCCGGGCTGCGGAGGTTTGTTGATACATGTCGTCTTCTTCTGTTTGCTTTAATCAAGGCTACGTAGTTATGCAGCGCCCCCATCGTCAGTAAATGGAAGTACTACAAAGAACCCCATTTAGTGCAATTATTTCACAAGTTTAGTTATATACACAGCTCGGAAAAAATTACAGAGGTCCGGACCTCGGTGACCTCAATGGTGGATACGGCCATGGGCTAGAGGTAAGATGCTGAAATCCATACTGCTCCGCAAACCGTCTGAATTCCTCACAGCTGTATTGTGGACCATTGTCACTGACAACACATTGTGGGATGCCATGTCTGGCAAAGAAGCCCTTCATATGTGTGATGATAGAACGTGCTGATGTACTGGAGAGCTGTGCTACCTCAGGGTCGTTTGAATAATAGTCTATTAACAAAAGATAGTCCTTGCCATTCAGATGGAATAGATCAGTGCCCACCTTTTGCCATGGTGCAGCTGGTAGGTCTGCAGTCAGCATTGGCTCCTTTGTTTGTTTGTAGTGGTGTCTGAGACATGTGTCACATTTTCCTATCATGCTCTCAATGTCCATGTTGATGCCTGGCCAATAAACTGCTTCTCTGGCCCTCCTTTTACATTTTTCCATGCCAAGATGTCCCTCGTGGATACGATGTAGCATGTCCTGACGCATGGATTGAGGGATGACTATCCTGTTCTGTCGCAGCACCAGGCCATTGGCCACACTCAGGTCTGCCCGTACAGGATAGAACTGTGGACAACTTCCTTTTGTCCAACCATTCAAAGTATGGCAGGCCACTTTCTGTAGTGTAGGGTCTTTTTCTGTCTCCTGCCAATTTTCTGCAACATGACATCAGAAGCTGGGAGCGATGCCATCACCATGTCAACGTGTGCTTCAACATCATCACCAGCTGTGAATCTGAGACTCGTGTCAGTGCTAGGTACAGGTGCCCTAGATAAAGTATCTGCCAGTACAATGTATTTCCCAGGAGTGTATATTAACTCAAAATCATATCGCTGCAGTTTCATCATCATGCGCTGGATTCTAGGTGACATGTCATTTAGGTTTTTCTTTATGATTGAAATCAGCGGTTTGTGATCAGTCTCTGCTGTAAAGGTTGGTAAACCATAAACGTAACTGTGAAACTTTCCACACCCATACACTAGACCCAGAGTCTCCTTCTCAATGTGCGCATAGCGCGTCTCAGTCTTTGTCATTGTTCGTGACGCGACAGACGCGTGTGCCACCGGCTGCCATTTGTCTCCATTTGCTTGAAGGAGAACAGCTCCCAATCCATCTTTAGATGCATCTGTAGAGATCTTTGTAGCTTTTGATGTATCAAAGGATGTAAGAACTGGCTCAGTAGTTAGAGTTTCCTTTAGTTTTTTCCATTCTTTTTCATTTGAAGCATTCCACTCAAAAACCTTGTTGTGTTGAAGCAGCGATCTGAGGCATGTTGTCTTGGAGGAGAGATTAGGTATGAATTTACCCAGGAAGTTTATCATTCCCATAACTCGCAGGACTCCTTTCTTGTCAGTGGGAGGAGGCATGTCCAGTATTGCTTGCACTTTTGCCAGATCAGGCTCCACCCCCTCTCCTGAGATCTTGTCTCCCAAGAAGGTCATTTCTGTGACCCCAAACTGACATTTATTTCTGTTCAATTTCAGCCCATTCACTTGGACTCTCTGTAGGAGATCTCTTAGTCTTTTGTCATGTTCTTGACGTGTTTTTCCCCAGACAACCAAGTCATCTATGTACACTCTTGTGCCTTCCAGACCCTCTATTATGGACTCCATCGCCCTGTGAAAGATTTCTGGCGCTGAGATGATACCAAATGGCAACCTCAAAAAACAGTATCTCCCAAATGGTGTGTTGAAGGTGCAAAGCTTGCTGCTTTCTGGGTCCAACTTCAGCTGCCAAAACCCCTGCGAAGCGTCCATTTTGCTGAAATATTTTGCACCTGCCATTTCACAGGTTATCTCCTCACGTTTTGGGATTTGGTAGTGTTCTCTTTTGACATTCTCATTCAGATCCTTTGGATCAAGGCAGACTCTTAAGTCACCAGTTTTCTTTTTTACACATGTGATGGAGTTCACCCAGTCAGTAGGCTCCTCCACTCGCTCAATAACACCCAGTAGTGTCATCCTGTCAAGCTCTTTTTTTAAACCCGCTCGTAGTGGTGCTGGCCCTCTTCTTGGGGCGTGCACTACAGGCTTGGCATCATCCTTGAGCTGGATCTTGTAAGTGTACGGCAAGGTCCCTTGTCCTTTAAAAACTGTTGAGAATTCCTTTACAATGTACATACTGTTTCAGCAAACTGCGTGTAGATTGTATTTCTGCATTGTTTGTCCATTACTATGTCCCCACTGTTTATTTGATAGATCCTCTTAACCAGTCCTAGGTCCTCTGAAGCTTTGTCTCCCAGGAGTGATTCATGCCCATTAGGCACAATGACAAACAACAGGCTGTGCTGTTTGCCTTTCACTGTCAACTTGAGTCGGCATTGCCCTTTTGTCTCAATTGGCTGCCCGTTGTATGCCTTCAGTGGTTTGTTCTTTTCTGAGATACTTCTAGGTTTCTCTCGAAGTGCCTTGAGATCATTCACATTAATTAAATTAGCTTTAGCCCCAGTGTCAATCTGAAATGGCACAATTGTCCCATTTACTAGGATTGGTGCAATCCATTTGTCATCTGATACAGCATTTACAGTACCTTTTGGACTCTGTGATGAAAAATGTTTCACTTAAATCATCACTGTCATCTGAGTCTTCAACTCTGTGCACCTCATTCCACTTATTTTTTTCTCTGCAGAGGCACATCTTTGCATAATGATTTTGTCCTTTGCACACATTTTCCCATAAGCAGGACATTGTCTTGGTGTGTGTTTTTCCCCACATCTCTTGCAGCTGAACGACTGTTCGTCATCATTGTTTTTATCTCTGTATCTTTTCCACTGTTTTGCTTTAACTGACGCAGCATTCACTCCCTCGTCATGTTGGCTTGCTGCTCCATGTGCAGGTTCATTAAATGTCAGTACATGTTGGCGTGCTAGCTCACTGGCATGGCATATTTTAATGGCGCTCTCCATCATGAGTTCTGTTTCCCTCAATCATTTCTCTCTGATTTTCCTGTCATCAGTCCCAAACACTATCTGGTCTCTAATCATAGAGTCTCTGAGATCATTGAAATTACAGGATTTTGCCTTTAGCTTGAGGTCTGTGAGAAAGTTATCAAACGTCTCTCCCTGATGCTGCATTCTTGTGCGAAAGACGTACCTTTCAAATGTTTCGTTCTTTTTCGATAGGCAGTGCTCATTAAACTTTTTTAAGACACCATCCAACTTATCTTTGTCCTCTGGTTGAGCAAACACAAAAGTATTGTAGACTTCCAATACTTCTGGTCCGTCAACGGTTAGCAGTATTGCTATTTTTCTAGCATCTGACTTTGAATCTGCTCCGACAGCTGCAGCATACAGCAGAAACTGTTGCTTGAATGTCCTCCATTTCGCATCCACATTTCCAGTCAGATTTAACGGACTTGGCGGTTTTAATGCATCCATTCTGTGTTGCTTTTTGCTCCCGACAAAGTTTTACCCGTGTCCTGGTACCATGTAATGTTCTTATTGGTTATAAATAAGACATCTTCTTGAATCTTTAGACTAGCTTTGCTAGACAACTTTATTAGCCAACATGCAGTCACTTCACATCTTGTTCTGCTAACATCTATGTCCATAGATGTTATACTGCCGCATAGTGGTAACATATATGCATTGTAACTAAGCATAAACATCTATCATTACAGTTACGTGTTTCTGTACTTCCTCTAAGAAGAAAGGACAGTAAAAGAAGATCTCTGTGGCTTCAGGCTTGATCGCCGTTCAAATGACAGCGTTGGTTTCCCCAAAAGTGGGCAGGGCTGTAAAGTGACGTAGATTTTACTCTCATCTATTATTCAAAAACATTCTATTTATTCTAACGTAAATTACATGCCAGTGTTTTATCACTTATATTTTTATACTTTATTTGCTATGAGTTATATCTGAAGCAAATTATGTTTCTGAAGATGTGTCGTCAATTCCACCCTTCAATGTAGCATAAATGTGAACTCTCATTACAGGAACAATACCGGAAACAGACGTAGGAAAGGTCCTCAGCTCGGTGATTGGATGTTTTAGCCGCAATGCACGTTTTTAAAGATATTACTGATTTTCTTTGAATATAAGAATGTAAATACTGAGTTGAGAGAATAGTCAGGGGATTTGGGTGATGGGAGACACATCTATGGAATCACAATTTCAATAGCTTATCATTAAATGACGGATATACCTTTCTGTCTGTGATGTTTTACAAATCAGATATTAATGTGTAGAAGTAAAACATGAGAAATAGTAGAGCAATATCCTGTAAAATTATGTAAAAACATGAATAAAACGAAATATCTTCAGATGTTATACATACATAAGTGTCCTACACTAATAATACAAAGTTATTATTAGTATGCTGTGTGTACCTTGTGTGCACCGCCTAGTGGTTAAAGCACGTTATTGAATTATTTTGGTTGAATAATGTTATTTTTGTTGAATAATGTTATTTGATGAAAAAAATATTAAGAGTACATACTTTCATAGGAGGAAAGTAGAAGGTCAATGATATAAATATAGAATATAAAAAATCAAGAAGATACTGTAAGTGATCTCTACGATAAAACAGTTTAGTGCTGGATGTACAAAGATATTAATATGAGGATGTGCAAAACAGACAAACTAATTAACCTTTATTAACACATTAAAGTCCTTGCATTTCCTGAGGCCAAGTTGCAGGATCAAATACTAAGAAATGATCACATGACTTGAAGTCATATCTGATTTCAGATGTGGGAAGTTATGAAGTACACTTATTCAAGTACTGTACTTATATGATATGTGTACTTTACTTGATTTTGATCTAATTTATAAAATTAGCTGCACCTTTACCAGCTTTGAGAACAATGTAATGATCAATCATTATAAAACACATCATATATATCATTCTGAAATGGACCAATCTGCACAATGACTACTTTTACTTTTGGTACTTCAACTATATTTTGATGATAATACTTTTCTAATTTTACTTGAGTAACATTTTGAATGCAGGACTTGTACTGTAACAGAGTATTCCTACACTCTGGTACTTCTACTTTTACTCAAGTACAAGATCTGAGTACTTCTTCCACCTCTGTCTGATTTCAAACTCTTCCATAACACCCTAAGGAAGTTTGCAACTCTGTGTTTTACTCCACTTTGTTGTAAATAAAACTGCAGCAGCTTGACCACAGAGCGTGAACGTTGTGATCAGCTGATTTTGCGCAGTTCTCCAGTGTGTGCGTGGGGCACAGAGTGTGGACAGGGGAGTCTCCCACTGCAGCCAGTTGGCGGAGTTTTGGCACAATTCTGTTGTTCATACCGACGTTAACTCTGTCTGTGCACACGGCACCAACTCTGTTGTCCGGTGATCTAAGCCTCTGCCTCCTGTAAGCTCACTGGTCCGTCGGTTATGTCCTGCGCGGCTCGGCCAGCACCCAGTTCAGTCAGTCATAGAAAGTCCGAAGATTTTTTGCAGGGAGCGAAACGGCAACGTAGCTGCTTAATGTCTTTGGGTTTTTTGACATGTCTCGTAGTTTACTCCATTGAGTGTTGACAAGAAACACGTGTAGACGAAATATGTGTTTTGTTTAGATGTTTTGAGGTACGCAAAGGCGCGTAGTGACACAAGTGACGTTGCGCAATTCAGATTTTTACCGCGCATGCGTGCCTGCGTACCAGTTATGTGCACCCCTGATTATACAGTCTTTAATGAACTATTAGTAGAAAAATAACGACTAATGAATATACTTTATAGAGATCTGCAGATAAATGTTTAGTCTTCTCAAGCACCAACTATATCTCGCTTGATTGTTGGCACTTGACAATCACCTTCCCTGAATTTTACTCAGGTGTAACTAAAGTCTGCTTTAAGGGTTGTTTATATTTCACATCATTAATCAGAATCTGCAAAGTAACTAAAATAAATGTAGTGGAGTAAAAATACCAGGTTAACCTCTGAATTGTAATGGAGTAGAATTACAAAGTAATGAGCTAATTTTGGGAAAAACGAAAACGTCTTTTAAAACTACAATTCCCAGAGACGTGCCATAGAGAACATGTTGCGAAACACAATAGGCAGCATGTGTAGTTCTGGGGGGGCGTTCGAGTCCAGTTTTGAATAGTCTGCCGTGGTTTCGTTCTATTTCAAAGAGCTTGACGCTCGGCATAACCTTGGCGCACTGCCACTCCAACATCCAATCCCAGAGCTTGAAGATTAATCACGAGGTTTGTCGCAAAGCGGACAGGCGTCGTCACAACAATAGCTGGGGATTAACACAAAAGCATTGTACACAATTTAAACCTATCAATGTCGTTTAATTAACAAGGATAATCTGGTGTTTTTGAGTTGATGAGTAGTGGAGATATACAATACAATACAATTGTACAATTCTCATGTCCCTTCTCATTCTCAACCACATTCAAATGTATATATTAGGGATGGGAATTTGCAAATTTATATTCGAATATTCAACCCCAGAAAAACGTTTAGCCGATTAACCGAATTTACATATCTTATAAAACATTTTTTGTCCAATTTATTGAAGGGGTGACCACAGTTCGAACAGTTGACAGCTATAGGCAGGGTTGGGAGGGTTACTTTGTAAATGTAATTAGTGCCTGAATACGGAATACATGGATCTGAAAGCAGGGCCGGCCCGTAGCACTGGCATTATAGATGTTCGCCTAGGGCGCCAGATCTGTGGAGGCGCTGTGCTGGTAGAAAAACATTTTTGACCGTTGGCACCAGGGGCGGATCTAGAAAAAGATTCATGGGGTGGCAAGAGGGTGGCAGGAGAATTTCAGGGGTGGCATCCCCTGGCAGAAGTATATGCTGATTTAATTGCAGTCATATCAATCAATGTTAACTTGGAAAGCCACAATATTGATATTTTAACTCAATAACATTAGGTGACATTATTGTGGCACATCAGTAAAGCCTTACATATAAATATATAAGGTGGCAGACATCATTTCATGCATTTTAACTGAATGAGTTTGTTTCACTCTTAGACCAGCAGGGGTACCAAATCTATGAAGACTGCTGCAATAAGTACATTAATTAACTGTCTCATCGATGTTTGTCTGTATGAATATGATAATATTAACAATCATATCATTCCTATCAGCTGTCAATCACTGTTATGATACACATATTCAGTGTTATTATTAAATAAACTATATTTTTTGGAGGAGTTAATGATGAACGTTCCTCAAGATGCTTGCTCACCCTCAAGTAATTACTATCATAAATCAAAATAATCAAAATAATCAAAAGAGCAGTTCAGCGCCCCACGACTTCATTGCAAACAGTTACAACCTTGACTTTACATCAGAAAGAACAAACATTAAAGAAGTGACTAACTGCATCAGTTAGGGTTAAAAAAACGTGTATTCAGCTAAAACATATACATCGCTGCAGTTATGATCCAGTGGAAAGCCCTTACCTACTGGCCTAGTTAAATCAAAGTGGTTACTTTTGTTTGGCTGGACAGTGAAGTTTTACAGACCGTCTTATTTGAATTTCTCAGGACTTGAAACTGTTTTTCGGGGGCAGAACCCCACAAAGAAGAAAAATATATTTACACACGTAAGGTCATCATCTTAACAGTTTATTATTCTCATCGACTCATCCGTTAGCAGAGCATGAAGTTGGCATGCCTATTACAGCTGAATGTGGCGATTACCATCTTGATCAGCAAAACGCCTCACAAACTTATTAAGATTTAAAGCTTTAGTGCTTTTTGATTCAATGCTGAGTACAGCCAAACTTGACAGGCTCTTCTCTATCATTGTAGACCGCAAACAGTGGCGGCGCCAGAGTATTTGTGTTGGGTAATCTATGGTAGGGCTAACCCATGCAGTCATGGCCGTATCCACCATTGAGGTCACCGAGGTCCGGACCTCACATTTTTTTTTCGAGCTGTGTATTTAACAAAACTTGTGAAATAATTGCACTAAACAGGGTTCTTTGTAGTACTTCCATTTACTGACGATGGGGGCGCTGCATAACTACGGAGCCTCGATTAAAGCAAACAGAAGAAGAAGACATGTATCAACAAACCACCGCAGCCCGGACTTGAACCGGAGCAGCGGAGGAGTGATGAGGTATCTAGAGATCTGAGTCCAGCGGGCTGCTTGTGCTTCTGTTCTCCAGGGAGGAGAGCTCCAGAGGCTAAACGTTGGTTTAAATAGCGTGAATAAACTAGCTAGAGAGCTAAAGTTAATTACATTCATCCAATGTCAGAAGGATTACCTTTTAACACACGTTGTAATGCTTTTCTTTCATTTCAATTTTAGTAAAGCATTGGAGATATAACATTGCGTTGTTTTCTTTTTACACTGACTCAGATATAATGAAAAGACTACGTCAGTCAAAGCTCAGCGTTGGTAAGGAAGAGACAGAACAGAGAGAGAGAAAGAGAGAGAGAGAAAGTGATGGAAGTCAGAGAGGAACTGCAGGTACAGTCACACAAAAGAATGTAGGCTTAATAACTCTCCATCTATCTATCTATAACTTAGTCTTCATTTACAATATAGACAATAGGCATACTTTTTAAACAACATACATCTATTGCAGTTATGATGTCATAATAACATACAATTGTATAAAACACAATTTGCTTACATCTTTGTTCTCTTTTGAGAATCAAACAAACAAGTGAAATGAACTAAATGGCTGAATTGCTTTTGATTCACTGGCAGGAGCGACAAGTGAGGAGGAGCAACAAGTGAACAACGAGGGAGAGGTTGAACAAAGAGAAAGAGTAGAGGACAGAGAGAGTCAAGAAGATGGAAGAGAGGCTGCAGGTTATGGAAAGGAGAGAGACATGGAAAATGAATGTTGACAATGTTTTGTGATCATTTTAGCCTCTTCTGCATGTCCAGATCATTAATAGTAACAATCAACTGATTCTTATGTATTACACTTTCAAAAATAATTTATGCTGACATTGTCAGCCCACTGACATGGTTTGAAATCAATATATTATCCAATTTGTGACCCCCCACAGGACTTAAAAAGCACCTAACTAGATCATGAAAATCCCAAGAATCAGAACATGTTTGGACCTCGGTATTTAGGAAATCCTGGATACGGCCCTGCATGCAGTGGTGGGGCTCAAGTCAGTATTTGCAATGTATACACGCTCCCCTTGACAGTGAAACGCGTGAGGTTTAGATTATTTCCCTGTCTCAATCCAAATTGAACTGTATGAAATAAAAAGGCACATTTGTCTTGTAGTAAATAAAAAGGGTGACCTGGAGCCAATCCTGCAATTTCCAACCACAGGTGAAAGAGTTGACGTGCTGAAAACCCAACCCCTGCAGGGGGGTCTGGGGGGATTCTCCCCCAGGAGACTTTTTAAAATACTACCATAAAATACACATTCTGGTACTCTCTTGAGAAGAACAATAAATAAATCTATTACTACATATTTAAAAAAATGAATGCCATTTTAGTTTTTTGTTACTTTGTTCTGAAAGCTGAACCTGCTGCTCCTCACAGAGAGAAGAGGGAAGAGGCTGTGAATGACTTTACATTGTGGATAAGGGTGGATAGCCCCCATTGTTCTGTGTGTCAAAATGAAAGACAGCCCACACACCTATCAATCATCAAACCGTGGGGTCTTATTTCATTACGGGTTGATTTCTATCAACACGTAATGTTGTATCGATGTATATAGAGATGTACTACAGCAAAAGTATTCTCCGTGGGGACTTCCTGCAACAACATCACGCCGTTATCGTGATTCTGATTGGCCAGAAGACATTATCAAAGATGTTCTATTGAGAAGACGATCACTATGTGACAAAAGTTTTCAAAACCGTCTCTAGTCTTCGGTATTTCCAGACAAGTGGCTACTGAAATCAATCTTACTAACTGCTGTCTGTGCAATTTACTCCGTGCGAGTTGGCGGACTTTATTTAGCTTACTTTAACATCATTTTTCATGGTGGGGCTAAGCCATTTCTTGGTATGGCTGTAGCCTACCCCAGCATACCCTGACCGCAAATACTTAATTCCTTCCTTCCACTTGGATCCGAAATGCTTCTCGTTTTGCGCTGTCCCCCCGTTCAAATGAAATGGCCGCCAATCATATTTCCACGCTCATGCCAGGGCCGGGGGAGGGGTTACAAGGCTCGCGTCTTGTGCTGCATGCACTCGGACATTAGAGATTTTCTCTCATAAATGTCCGATGAGCCACAACTTTTCTTTCAAAACAAAGCTGCCAACTGGGGTGGCAAGGCATTTTTCTGAGGTGGCAGCTGCCACCCCGTGCCACCCCGTAGAACCACCACTGGTTGGCACTCATCCTAATTTTCGGCCTTGATATAACAATATTCATAATTAATGGCGCGTTTCCACTGCAGTGGGTAGCCCCGTTTAAGCGTCCTTAACCGTCCTCAAGCGGCCAGCCCGGTTTTTGGTGGCGTTTCCATATAGCCTATTACCGGCCAGCGGGTACTTTTTCCCTCTTTTTCCGGCCTCATAAAATCGTGGTTCCCTCAGACCAGGGCCAGGGCTGAACTAGTGACGTCAACACTCTCGACTGCTGATTGGTCAGAGAGAATCGTCACAAGATTGCGCGCGAGTTCATCCCTAGCGTCGCATATATATCTAGAAGCAAGCTTGCAGCATTTTTATAAACAGCATTTTGTAAACGGATGAGCTACAAAAATGGCTACGTCTAATAAGAAAAGCACACCGTGGTCGACCGAGGAGGGTGACGACGTTCCTACATCTCATTGGGGATGATCAAATCCAGCGGGAGCTCGACGGAACAACTCGAAATGTGAACAAAAACAAAGCCGATCGCCCCGCCTACACTGCGTTGCTACCCCAGGTCCTAAACTGTAATGGAAATGCGCCACGGCCTGGGCCGGCCAGCGAGGCAGCCCGAGGCCAGAGCGAGGACGCTTAGGGACGCTTAAACGGGGCTACCCCGCTGCAGTGGAAACGAGCCATTAGTAAATGTAACACCCTTTTCACCCCGGTTACACTTTTCATTTGCCCTGTACGATGGGCGCTGTAAGTGATGAAAGTGGGGGATGTTGGCTTATCAGGCGCCCGCAGCTCACAGCCAAAGTGCGAGTGAGCGTGGGAGCGAGCGAGGGAGAGAGAGAAGGGCGCACCGGTACCGGCGCTGTTGTTATTAGAATCTGATGCTAGCTGCTTTAACGGATATAAGAAGAAGATGTTTCTACAATAATGTGGAGGAGAGCTCTCCTGTCAGACTGAGAGGCTCAGTGAGGTAAAGGACTCTCAGTGTTTAGATAGTTAACTTTAGTCTAAGTTATCTCAGTGGGTCTCAAACGTTTTGATCACAATTTATGTAAACAAATATTTCCAAGGCACTCCTTTATAATTATTGGGATAAACAGGTTTGAAATCATTCCAATGTATACTATAGGACAGTAAACCAGACATATCGTTTTAAACTGGAGAGATTAAACAATATACATGAATAAATAAATGTTAATAGGTCAAATAAGATATGAAAGAACAACAAAAATAAAATAAGTTACATTTATTTGTTATTGGCTATGGTAGGTTATTGGTTATGTTCACATACTTATTTGATTAATAAAATGTAAACCGATCTTTTTCATATGGGTGTTTAGAGTTGTACCCTTTAGATCTAGTATTAATTCTGCTCAACGTGCACCAGATTAAGGGTTAGGCTTAAAATCTGTTACACTGTAATTTGTTTTGAAAGGCAGATTTGGACAGTTATGGACAGATGAAGTGTACCTTTTTGCTTGTATTGTAATGTAATGTTAATGTTACTCCTCCAAACCCACTTCTATTCAGCTATAGTAACCCACCTACTGCCCGTCTGTAGTCTTCCTTAAAGTCATGTAATATCAGTTTACCTAAATAGAGCAAACCGATTGCATTTCAAAAGGGGCAGTTTTCCCAAAATTGTCCTAAACCAAAGCTGTGTACCAACATGCTAATTCAGAATGTCAACACAAAGAAAGAGACAACGAAAAAACATTTCCAGTGGCATGGGAATGATTTAAGTAGAAAATCATAAGATTTTATTTTAAATTGTCAAAAGTAATATTTCACAGTATAATCTCCACAACAGTTGATTCATTCTGAAAGCACCCAGCAATGTGGATTCCAACTGACCCTTGAACAGAGTACTTGAACACATCAATAAGTAAAAACACTTGACACAAACAAATCAAAATACTTCCCAAACGTTAAATACATTAAGAATACCAGAAATCATTTCTTAAATAAATTCTACAAAAATATCTGTTTTACACATATTTACATTGACTGTAGCTTCTAGCAATTGTGTGAGTGTAATCCAAAACAGAGCTTATTATTCATGATGCCATCCACGACTGTGAGCAAATGTGCTTTCTGGAAGAATTGTATCACCATGCAATCTATTACATATGTAGAAATTGGTCCATAGATAACGGCAGAATGATTCAATATTGACCTGTTAACTATCAAATTATTATTTCTCACAATGAAACTGAAGTTACTTGCTGCTGCCATTTAAAAAAAAAAGAATGCATTTGTTTTAAGGATTCTTGCATATTAGATTTTATTTATTAAAGATACACTCCTTAATTTATTACAGTGCACTGATATTTTAAAATCAATTTAATTTCAGAGTATCGGTTAAGAGCTGGGTAGACATTTTGATTATTTATCCTTTATTTGATGTATTCAGTGTGATACATTCATCTTATGATCGATGCATTGTACAGATTAAGCCAAATTGTAACACCAAATGAGTTGCCCTGTTCAAACTTTAGAAATTAATAAATGCATAATAAAATTGCCTGAATTATCAACTGTTTGTTATTGAGATAAGGATTTGTGGCAGGTCAGACATTTTCTTTGGTTGCAATAAGCCAGCACACACTGTCTCAAACCAAACAGAAAAACCAGTGCATTTTTTACTTCAAGGCTGGATTGTTGTTCCTCATCATCAGGCTGCCCCAAAACATTCCCAAGACTGTTCAGTTGATTCAAAAACTGCGGCACATTAACAACAACATCATATTACTCCCATATTAGCTTCTCTTCATTGGCTCCACAATATCATTTAAATTCCAACTCTTCACCTTAATAGTTAGACCGATTTATTTTAAACCCTTTACCCCACTGCGCTCCAACAATCCACTGATCCTTGTGGTTCCTACAGTCTCTGTTCACATGATCGTTTTTGCCATATGGATTGTCTATTTTGTACTTTTATCATGTTTATTAATGTTAACATCGGGGGCCTGCAGATGCTCCAAAGACACTAGAGTGAAGTTACCGTGCAGTTTCAGAGAGACCACAGCCAACGCCAGGTTCGGAGATTGGGGGGGGAACTAAACTACAAATGTCTCTTGCTTTCCTGAAGTGGTGTGGCAACATTTGGCCTCACCCATGAGCTATGTAACATTTACACAACATAGGCAAAGTGTCAGAAAAACTAAATGTTGGGGTCTGGTGGATTTTTTGCTTTTGTGAGCAAACCCATGCTGTTATTAATGTAAAGACCCGTAATGTTATCTATTGGCTCTAATTTGTGTGTGTAATAATTTATTGTCTTGTGAAATAAGTTATAACATTTCAAATGATTATTTTCATTTAACAGCATGTGATTTTTTATATCCTGTCTTTTTGTTGTGTTGACACACAGTTGTCTTTTTGTTGACAACCGTTGTTTACATTTATGCCAGGCATGCATTTTGTTTTTATTGAATGAAATACATTTTGACCTAAACATCAAAGTCCAATCAAATTATGGATTTTGATAATTGTGACATTTATATGATAGGTAGCTCTGAATCGTCAACTGTCAAATAGCTTTACTGGGCACATCAAATGCTATCTGCTTAAAAAAGTATTTAACAATTACAGAGAGGTTTGTAACCACATACATTTTTGGAATTAGACTCACTATAGGGTGATAAAACTAAATCTGAGAGTACACCTTGTCCAGTTTTTAAAGCCATCCTTGTCCAAATAGCTCAATACTTTGTCGATTTTGAGTCAGAAAGAAAATCTTTACTGCAGCAATGCAAGTTGAGGTTCATATAGCTCAGTAAAAAAAAAGGAATCATTGGCAATTATGCACTTGATGAGAATCATGCACCTTTTTACAGTCACAACATCAATGGAAATGATGTTAACTGTAGTGACAATGCTTTCTGTCAAATGAGGTGTTCTTTTTCAAACAATCCATTTCCATCCTTCAGCCACTGATCTAAATGTAAAAAGGCTAAAATAAATAACAGGAGCAGAAAGCTGGACAACCAAACTACATTAGCTATCCTTCAGTGTGTAATAGACAGAACTGTGGACATTTCTTCCAGGCAAGGAACAGAGGGATTGCATAGTCTTTATAAATGACAGTAGAGGGGATTTAGTCACCCTTTAATCTTCTGTTGTTATACCCTTTACACATTGTCAAACTTATGTTTTAAATAGTCTTTTATAACCTTTGCAATTGGTAGATCCTCCAACAATTTTAAGCTTTGAAGGCCAATGCAGTGACGGATTTGTATTCGACACAAGTCTTGAAGAGTCCGAGGTTGTCCTGAAAAAAGAACAGAAACCGTTATTACACAGTGAATAACACTGGACCGCATATATAACTGCTATGTCAGCCAATTTTGGCTTATTGCAGATAGGTGAGTATTGGCCGATTAGCAATTAAAAAGTAACAGAGTAATGTTATTTAGCAGTGTGCCTTTTGAACAGGTTCACACTGCAAAACACTGATCTTAGTAGACTGACCTCCCAGTGAGCTGATAACTGATGCTATTCATGTTTGTGAAAGTTTGACTTTTTAGTTAATCACCTTACCTATCTCAGTGGTAGCTGCATCAACAAAAGATTCAAAAATTCAAAAGATTACATTATGATATTAGATTTAAAATAACAACTGGAGAACTAAAAAAACTGGATTTCTATTACCAAATAAGATCAATTTGGTTCTTTATTAATACTGCGGTATGGGTTCTTTGTTAGACACTGTTATAGTTAAGATCCGAAAAGGTTATCAAGTGGCTATTCACTTTGTGTTTTACAATGTGTTATTTGGTTAGATAAGTTATTATTTAATTTAAAATAAACTACTTAAATGTAACCATATAATGGCCTCAGTTTGGTACATAAAAGAAGAAAAAAGAATCATACTGTGGATATATGATCTTTATATCATGTCACCTGTATCATTAAATGTAAACGACGGTTGTCAGAACAGAAATCCAATGGTCTGTTGATTTTTAACAATTAAGACTTGAACAATGGCTGCCAGTGATGCGATTTGTTTTATTATATATTCAATGAAACATCTTATTGAATTGTGACCTCAACATCAAAAGTCACATTTTGGAGAACTGTGACTTTTATACTCAATAACAACTATAGACAAAAGCTAGGATTAGTCATTTTCCAATAAAACCGGTTTGGTTCTATATCGATAAATAACAATGCTAATGAAAAAAGTATTTTAAAAGTAGAATCCGACTAAGTCATCCCTTCTGTATAGAGTCTATAGTTATATGTGTTCTAACTGAGGGCTGATGAGCTGAAAACGTGTTTCCCGATTTAATTCACAGAAAGCCCAGAGCTTTATTACAAGTTGTGTCTATTTGAAAACTACAAGTAATCATATTTTATTACCACACATGCTGCATGGTTATCAAAAATGAATACTTGTATTTTGGTGTCAAGTGCTTTCAAGCATGCATTAATAAATAATGCATGAATGCAGTATTTGACCTGGGACACACAAGCAACACTGAGATGTGCAGCAGCTGAACAGAGCTGGGTGCCTGTCATACTGTGGGACAAGTCTCTCATGGCATAGGAGTTAATCCAGGAGGTGGAATCAAAAAGCCAGCAGATATGTGATCTGGTTGAGGGTTGGAGTCTGTGAATGGGCTTGTCTGAATCAGAGCACAGCTCTTTGATATCAAAGAGCAGGGGGCAGTGGAGGAATGCAGCCATTGTTCCCTCTAAATGTAATGCTTCAGGTGATGTGCTCCCTGTGTCTGAACAGAAGTCTTTAGAACCTCTTTGACTCTTTCCTCCTCACAGGTACAAAGCTTTACACTCTTTGAGCTAAACCTGGAATCCTTTTCCGCACCCTATACATGTTCACAGATGTATTCCAATGGGTAAGGACCCATTGTACTTATACTGCAAGTCATTATGTCTTCATATATTTTTAGAATTTTGGGGAGAAAAATTCACAATTGTTACTATGACCAACATTACATTACAAATAAGTGGAAAACCGTTCATATTTAAGATGACAAGATTTATATTTATCCTTCCCCTTTCTCTTTCAACATCCATCAATAGAATTGTATCTATGTGGTTCACTATAGGATTATTAATTTCAGAAATTCTGAAGTTGCTTACCACCAGCAACATAAACCATAGTGAAAATGTTATTGTCACAAGGAGCATATAAGTGATTGAAAGCATTAGTCGACAAGGGGAGACGTGAATAAATACCAAAGACGTTTACAGCAACACTGAATCATTGTCAAAACACTGACCTTCAGATGCCATCGAAATCCCTTTCTGTAATGTCCCTTCTTCCTTGCCTTTCTGAGGCTCTATCCAGTAAATAAAATCGTGTGTTTTTAAATGTTGGTTGGAATAAATTATTATTAGGCTCATCAATAAAATAACCAATGTGTTATAAATAATGATAACTAATTGTTTTATTCGTTTTTTACTCGCTGTTCTGAATTTGAATCTTTATGGTTTTTACACTTTGGATAAAAGCATCAGCCAAATGAAATGTAATGTAATGGGTATGTTGGAGACTCACTGGTGACCTCCTGCAGGTAGTCCAGACAGGGCCTGCTGATCCCAGACATGCTAACAGAGACAGCAACCGGAGTTTGGCCCTCGTAGTTCCTGGTGTTAGTGTCAGCCCCGTACGTGTAGAGCATTTGAGCGCACAGCACATCATCCCTGAGAGCCGACAGGTGCAGGGGGGTCTGACCGTCCTCAAGACGTCCCAGGTTAGTGTCTGCTCCCCTCTGCAGGAACATGCGGCAGTATGAGTGATTGCCTTTGATGACGGCATATCGCAACAGGAAGCCATTTTGAATGTCAATGTTGGCACTGTGGTCCAGAAGGATCCTCACACAGCTAGAGCGCTCACGGATGATGGCTAACTGTAGTGGAGTTGTCCCTTTGTCGCTCAGCGGGTCCACCTCGGCCCTGAACTCGAGGAGAAGGCGTACAAACGAGTCTCGACCATAGTGGGCAGCCACGTGTAGCGGCGTCCAGCCATCGTTGCTTTTTGCATTTATAATGTCACTGCGGAACTCAGACTCAAGCATCAGTCGGGCGATGCGCGCTCTGCCATGCATAGCAGCATAGTGAAGGGCTGTGAAGCCCCCGATGAAGTCCTTCACTGTGGGGTCAGCTGCACAGAGCACATGGAAAGAGTGAAATTAAAGGAAAATAAACAGGCTGTTGGTGACATGATCTGTAATCAGCCTGGACTCTACAGTCCCTCTTATCTCTAATGTTATTACCCCAACGTACAGTTCCCTGTAGACTTAAGGATTCTGATAGTGACAGTGCAGTGGGTTTCACACACAGCTGGACATTGTGACTAGACAATAGATTTCCTGAGTGTGAAAACTTTAATTTATGTGTAAATGTGTCTGTTGACTGTGTATATATGTTATACATATTTTTATACATATCTGTATATTGTATAATTTTATATTCAGGATTGTTGGAAACGTCCTTTCGATCTCTCTGTCTGTAAACACAAACTGAGTAAGATTGACATTAAAGTTGACTTTAACCGTTCGTTTAAATTTGCAGCAATTGGCTGCAGAAATTGATATATAAATAAGGCTTTCAAAACAAAACAGGTGTTCCTGGAAATGCCCTCTAAAACTGTTTTCATTTCCTTGTTAACATGTTCATGCATTCAGGAATTATAGGTTTTTTAACATGTTAATTGTGTTCATATCAACATCCAAAATGTAAGTATGATCAAGTAAAATCTGAAAGGCCTGTATTTCATTATTGCTTCCTAAATTGCTTTTACAGTATCATATGTAAACTTACAGTATATAGAAAACATTATTATAGATCTGAAGTTCTCGATATGGCAAATGTAAGCGTTTTAAATGGATATGAGTCAGACTAATATATGTACTTTTAATGGGCCTAGAAGAGCCTCTTCCAGTAAAGTAATGACCTCTATTGTTAAGACCTGTCAAGCCAATTCTAATCACCAAATGCAGCCAACTTCAACAGAAAGACAAAACTGAGCCTCTAACCTCCATGCTCAAGAAAGACTCGAACGCATCTCTCTTTGCCTTTGGCAGAAGAGAAGTGTAGCAGTGTCCAGCCGTTGGCATCGCGGATCTTCGGCGAGTATCCTTGCTCCAGCATCCTCCTGACAGTGCACACATCCCCTGCTGCCACTGCAGCCTGGATCTGCAGCTCCTCATGAAGCTCCGGGTTCCTTCTGCAGTGATGGTTCAGCATCCTGTCACATTTCACATGGGATTGATCACCTGCACATTACCTCTGTCAGGAACACATTCTGTCTGTGTTGGGTAACTAGGTGGGTATGTATAAGGTTATGACTCCAAAGGTTGGTGTTATGTTATGAAAATGTTATAGAATCTTAAATCATATACATCTTTGAAATACATGTCATTGCTTTTTCAACTTGAACTGAACATTGTCAAAAGCACACATTGTAGACCGGAGCTTAAATAGAATTGGAGGATGAAACCCTCTTTAATGGTCACACATGTTCATGCACAAAGCACACACAGTGACATTTGACCTCTGCTTTTAACCCATCCTAGTACTAGGAGCAGCTATTGTACAGCGGGGTGGGGGAGGTCTCCGGTGCCTTGCTCAAGGGCACCACTGCAGGGCCCAGGAGGTGAACTGGGACCTCTCCAAGTAACAGTCCACACTCCATATTTAGGTCTGTTTGGGGACTTGAACCGGCAACCCTATGGCTCCCAGTACAAGCCCCTACTGACTGAGCCACAGCTGGACATATTGTAATTAATAAGTTAACTGAAAATAAGTTTCCTGACAAAATGTATGACTCTGTAGACTTACGGCCCGTCCACACAGCGGCGTGCGTTGAAGCTTCCAACGCTTCTGCCCATTCACTTTGAATGGGGTGACGTCACTTTTATCCGAACTGCATTTTGGGAAGCGACGTGGAGCGTTGCTGGCGTTGCTGGCGTCAAAAGTTGAGCAATGTTCAACTTTTGACGCCTCGACGGAGGCGTCAGCCACTGAAATCCCGTTTATGCAAATCTGCCAGTACAAGCGCTAGCCAATCAAACTGCGTGTATGCTGGGAGAGACTACGCAGGTCATTTCCTCATATTCCAAAAAATGGAGGGAAAATTCATTATAGTGGTAGTGAATCACCCGGTGCTGTATGATCAGTCTCTGTTCATCTACCGGGATACAAACCGGAGGAGCGAGGCATGGAGGGAGGTGGCAGAGACAGTGGGTGAAACTGGTAGGTTTTCGCCTGTTTGGGGATTTTATATCCAGTTTACTTCGTTTTAACATTACTATTGCTTTGTATGTCGGGGGCGGGAGATTCATGTGATTGGTTGTTGGTCACGTTGCTCGCAAAAAATCCCCAAGCTTCAGATACGCCCACCTCCAAGTGTCAACGCACGCCGCTGTGTGGACGGGCCGTTATGGCGTGGCCCACACTCACTGACAAATATGTGTAAACATGTCCACCACTACGCAGAAACTGAGTGTAGATATACAGGTTTGTGTGCACATGTTCTCGCGAGGCATATTTTATATTACGCAACAACGTCATAGAGGCATTTAAGACTGAAGGCTCTGGGGAGATATGCAGCTTTAGAGACAACAGTATTTTGTTCTGGACTAAACTGCATCTGAGTTCATGTCAATTGTCCTGAGATTTGTTGAAAAAAGTGACAAATACTTGAATTTCTATTATTAACCACTGAAACGGCAAATATGACAAAAACGTAGATGTACCTTTTGACAAGCTGAATAGATGGGCTTCTCTTAGTCATGTCGGAGCTTCACCTGCAAATATACAGCTGACCTGTCAGGAAGGACAGCAGTCTGTCTTCAGCTGCTCTCCTGCAACACACACACACACACACACACACACACACACACACACACACACACACACCACACACACACACACACACACACACACACACACACACACACACACACACACACACACACACACACACACACACACACACACACACACACACACACACACACACACACACACACACACACACACACACACACACACACACACACACACACACACACACACACACACACACTTTAAGTCATAAAAGACACGCGTAAATGAATATTATTTTTCTTTGATGTGAAAATGTGCAATTACAGAAAATGTTGGAGTGCTTCTACTTCTACTCCCACTACGACTAATACTAATTATTATTATTATAAGAAAAAAGAAAAAAGACACAATTATTATAATTTACAGGAATGTAAGAAAAAAGGGAATGCATTACTTGCTTATAAATGAGATCAATTTTCAAATGACTCTTATTTACTAAAGTAAAGCGTTGACAGTCAGTCACAAAGTGACTCGTAACATTTGGAGTTTTTATCTTCACCGGATGATGAGAAGACAGGACAATAGAATTATTTCTTACTTACTAACATAACCCACAATACAAAGCACGCACAAGCAAACCATTACAAAAGCCGAGGGAGGAAAACGGGCTGATGAACACCATTCGTGTTATATATCGTAGAAAATGTCATGAATGCACCCTTTGACAAGATATTATTATATTATATTATCAGCTAACGCTGGCTAGCCAGCAGGCTAACAAACTCATAGACGCTAGCTCGCTATCTTGTGTTCACTTTTTGTAACGTTACTTGAAGTATAGGACACAGAAAAAGCACTGGGTGCATCGATGATAAAGTTGATTCTTCACATTTGCTAATAAACACAACAGCTGTGATACTATACAACAAAGACTTCACATACTGGACAGACGCTGAGCCAACGGCTAACTTAGCCTATCAGCTTCCACTCAGGAAGAGCTGGAGTTGTCAGAGCTGCACCATTCTGTTCCTCAACTCAAACCATCATGTAACAGTATACTGTCTGTTCAAACTTCACTAATGTTGAGAATCATTTCGCTGTTCAACAATCCGCTTTAACAACAAAGTGTTCTCAGAGAGCTGTGAGCATATCAGTTTGACTTAAACAGTAAAACACGACAACTTCCGTCTATAATCCTTCACAATAAAAGCATCCCTTAAATATAAACCCACTACAAAAAAAGCGTACTTCGCTAAAACTGGAGAGAATGTCCCACTTGTCTGTTGGGCATATACCCCAGTGGTGTAAAGTAACTAAGTACATTTACTCAAGTAGCCTACCGTACTTAAGTACAATTGTGAGGTACTTGTACTTTACTTGAGTATTTACTTTTTTTTTTGGTAACTACTTTTACTCCACCACAATTCAGATCTTAATCTTGTGCTTTTACTGCAACATTTAATTAATACGTTTAGTAACTTCGCAGATTAGCAGAAATATAATCAACATTTAGTTACACCTGGAGTAAATTCACAAGCTACCCTGCAGTATACAAAGTCATTAAAACTAGCTGCACCTTTACCAGCTTTGAGAACACCTTAATGCAGGGGTCCCCAAACTTTTTCCTGTGAGGGCCACATAACTTTTCCCTTCTCTGATGGGGGCCGGGTCAGTTTGTAACAGAAAAAGTGTGACGATCGCATGGGTGTCTAAACGTAAACATTTATTGTTTTCTAGAAAGCCACACATAACCAAATATTAATAACCCTTTCCGGGATCTTCACAGAAAAAAAGTCAGGAAATAAATAATAACACTATTAATGAAATAAATAACACTATTTATGAAATAAATAATAACCAAATAACCCTCTCTGGGTTCTTCACAGAAAAAAAGTCCATTGAAAATTACTGTAACTTTCTGTTGTGCCGTGCACAATCTTAGCTTAGTTGTCAGAGCAGAATCTCTCAAAATAAACGTGGATTTACGTAAAAAAAACTATTTTTTCGGGGTTCGGGTGTTTTGTTTGATTTTAAACAAACAAAGTCTTGGCTTTCAGAATATTAAACTTGTTTCGGCAAATTCAGATGATAAATACAACTTTGAAGCTTCGGCATAATTACAAGCGGAGAACGGCAGGCATAACAACAGCCGGTGTTTCTCGTGAGTGTTTTCCCCGGGAAACAAACACAATACACACAAACGCAAAATTACACAAGCACACACACTCGCACACACACTCACACACACACACACACACACACACACACACACGTATACACACACACTCGCGAGCTTCCCCTCCAAACGAAAATATCTTCCCTCGGTAGTATTTTGATCATTTGCTCCGCTAATAATCAATCAGATCGATGGATTCCAGAGAAGAGACAACTTTGAAGGCCTTTTTCTCAAAATGATGACTCGGTGACAGTCATTATATAATGTGACATATTTCGCTTAATATTTGAAGTACAAAAACAATCCTGATATCATTAGAAAGCTGGAATATCCTCTTTCCAACAGTGTATACAACTCAAAAGGTGTCTTCGGGTCAATGCGACTGATTTCGATAGAGCAGGTCACAACATTTTGACAGGGGCTAGTCTAGGATTCGCGTGGCCAGACTGAAAAAAAATAAAATCATAATGCGTCTCTGGTATTGTTCAGGGGACCGGGCCAAATGTGGAGGCGGGCCGTACCCGGCCCGCGGGCCTTAGTTTGGGGACCACTGCCTTAATGCATCAATAATTATAATTGAATTTCACAGTTATTACAAACTTTGTGTGACATTTTATATATGATTTGACAATTGCTTAGTTTAAACAAGTTTAAGGTTCAAGAGAAAATAATAACTAAGTTATTGTGAAGTGTCCTTACACCTAAGATGGGTGGGTTGGGATGTATCTTGTGAAACATGGGACACAACAAACCCAGCCATTAAAATAGATATGAGCTATAGGCTTATGGGAAAAGCAAGGGGTGTACATAAAGTAACATTATGCCAAAACTCCACATTTGACCATACAGTACACCAAAACTGATATTTGACATAAAGAAACAACACTTGAGGCATTTGACTGTGTCAAAATCGAAAACAAAAAATGAGGGAGCACAAACGAGAGAGCTGCAGCGAGAGCAAAAGTCTGATCATTGAGAAAGAAGCAACAAGAACTGTAAACAAAAAATACTTATTGTTTACATGATTACACAAATGATTTGTTTGCAACTTATAGTTTTATTTTTGAAATGTATTTTATTTTGCTTGACTCAGTTTTTTTTCTTTTGAACTCATAGTTTTGCTTTATTCTGAGAAAGTGTTGCTTTATCTTTATGATACAAAATTAATCCCATAACTTTCACTATCCGACGTGTTTATGATGCGCCAGTGGACGTCATGAATGTGCGTCTGCTGCTGTGGGGAAACTATGGAAACTACAGTTTTCTATACAGCGGACTACAACATGGATGAACTCATCTAGAGACTCTACCGTGCTCTGATGCTGTTGCTTTATGAACGTGGACAACAGAGAAACATATTCTTCATGACCAAAGTTAAAATAAAAAAGGAAAGTGAAACGTATGCTCGTCACCCTCTCCCTCCGGTCCACATTTATACAAATGATCCCAATACGTATGATTGTATGAACTATGAAAATATCTTAAAATCAATACAAATGTATTTATTATAAACGTTAGTCCTTAACACCTATCACTGTGTATATCACCATTCAAACATGTTTTAAAAGTTGAACAAACCCCACACAGCTCAGTAAACACTGTGAAATGTTGACTTTATTTGAACGTTCATATTTCTCTTTTTGATTATAATACTGATGAACGTTCAAAACTAAGCACTTTGGCAAGTTACTGTTTTAAAATGCTTAATAAGCACCGTAACTTTCATGATATAATTTCTCGGTCATAATCGGTTGTTTCCGTGAACCATTCTGACTGTTGTGTGATGGCAAATGCTGCAGCCGCAAGGCATTGTGGGGCAGCATTTTCTCCTCTCCTTTCGGTAAGGGAGGTCCAGTGGTTCCTAAACTAAAGGAGGTTATAAAGGAAGTTTGAAACCTCCTTTCCTCCGCAGTGCTTCTCAAAATGTGGTCCGCGGACCACTGGTGGTCCGTGAGCGCCCCCTAGTGGTCCGTGAGTATATTGGTAACATTTCACATTTGAAATAAATAAATAAATGTAAGTTTTCCGTACTCTCGCGGGAATATCTCCGCAATGGAGCGAGCTTACGTTTCACTTTCGATTGCATGATATAGCCCAGATAAACACCTTCATCACACATGTGGCCACTTGTTTGTACCATTTTCGGGCGATTTGTAAAAAACGATGTGTTTTTGGATATTTGTGGAGTTAGGTGGTCCGCGAGTGTTTTTGTATTGGTTAAGTGGTCCTTGGTATGAAAAAGTTTGAGAAACACTGCTCTAGAGAATTCGAACAGCACTTATTATGGCTGTCACTGAGGGACTTCCGGGTCATTTCACTCCGTTAGGAAGGTTCCTAAGCTATCCAAATGGACCAATCCGCGGACTTCCTCACACAATCTTTTCTCAGCTGCAGCTCCGCGGAATTCTCAGCCTGAGACGGCGGGACGCGGCGAGGCTGTGAGTCTGTGCGTGAGCACACACACAGACTCACAGCCAGGCTGCGGTTGTGTGCTCGGGCTGGTTTCGGGCTGGGGTTTGCTGTCTCACCGACCCCACGCAGCAACCAGGAAACCACACCAGTAAGCAGTGTTGTGCTAGTTACTGAAAACCAGTAACTAGTTACCATTACTAGTTACTTCATTCCAAAAGTAACGCAGTTACTTTACTAGTTACTTACACACACAAAATAATGCGTTACTGTGAAAAGTAACGTTTTAGTTACTTAAAAAAACTCCAATGCAATAACAGTACTGAAATGAAGGCTATAAGGATAACCTTCATTTCAGTACTGTTATTGCATTGGAGAATAATACAATCTGTTGATCAACTTGACATGCATTATATGCAATCTGGATTGCATCGATATTAGCTGGCTTTCCATTTTTGTATATTCTTTCTCCAGGTAGTTGGAAAAAGTTTTTCCGTCCCATATGCCGTGTGCCGCCCGGACATGCTATCATGCTAACTAGCTCCCTGAAAGCGGGTGACTCCACTGTAGCAATAGCCTGCATGTGTTCTACAACATACCGTGCAATGGCTTTATCGACTTTTCCCTGGCTAGCAGTCCCTTGGTTAAAATCCAGCCGCTGTTGCTTAGGTGGAGGTGGAGTAGCGTCGGCTGAGTCACTGTGGTCTTAGCTAGGCTACTAGCTTCGTCCCAGCATGTTGTTTTTGTAGATGTTTTAAGAGATTTGAATTACTGGTTTGGGCAGTAGATAGGATCTTTGACCCGCCAAGACACAACTTACATTTAACTAAAACGTTATTTTCTTTGTGCTCGACAAAAGTGAAATAGTGAGAATATCTCCAGGTGGAGAAACTAGACTTGAGCTCCGCCGCCGCCATGATAGTCTTGTTAGTAAACAACACAAACACGCCCACAGCCCGTCTCCGCATGTGACACAGGAAGTATCTAAGTACATTTACTCAAGTACTGTACTTAAGTACAGTTCTCATCTCTGTTCGCCTGGCTGTTGACTATATACAAAAAACTAACGGAGTAACGCACCACGTAGTAACGGTAACTGAGTTACTGAATTTAAAAAGTAATGCGTTAGAGTACTGTAAGTAAAATGCTTAATAAGCACTGTAACTTTCATGATATCATTTCTCGTTCATAATCGGTTGTTTCCGTGAACGGCCGACTGTTGTGTGATGGCAAATGCTGCAGCCGCAAGGCCTCTCCTTTCGGTAAGGGAGGTCCAGTGGTTCCTAAGCTAAAGGAGGTTATAAAGGAAGTTTGAAACCTCCTTTCCTCTAGAGAATTCGAACAGCACTTATCATGGCTGCCACTGAGGGACTTCCGGGTCATTTCACTCCGTTAGGAAGGTTCCTAAGCTATCCAAATGGACCAATCCGCGGACTTCCTCACACAATCTTTTCTTAGCTGCAGCTCCGCGGAATTCTCAGCCTGAGACGGCGGGACGCGGCGAGGCTGTGAGTCTGTGAGTCTGTGCGTGAGCACACACAGACTCACAGCCAGGCTGTCATTACTGGAGTCATTTTCTGGTTGCTAACGCCATTGTAACACATAATCACTGATGTCCAGCTGTAACGGTGTAATTCATCAGAACCACAGGGGGGGGCAGAGTGAATACACATACTATACAGAGATGCTGTATGAGAAACCAATGTGAGTTTGGAACATTGCACAATGTAAATCTATTCTAGTAGACCTCAACAATGGAATTATAATCAATAGAAATGGCCATGTCATGGGACCTTTAAATCCATGATTCAGTTATTTTTCAGAAAAATGAAATCCTCGCTGATACCTTTGATTAAAAGCACCCAACCCATGCTCGTTTTGCAAAAGATGTATGTTCTGTAAGAAGTCAAGTAGTGTCCAACAATATGTCAGTTAGTCAGTACGTAATAGTCCACAAAACTAAAACGAGCTGAAATTTGTTTTAATTTGAAGGCCTCTATGGCACACATCCGGTATGATTTCTCTGTGATTTAACCCGTTTGTTGGATTTGTTGAAGTGCTGCTTCCGTGCAGATCACATGACAGTCTGCACGCGGAAGCGGTAGCAGCATGGAGCCCACAGCGAGCAAAGAGCCGGGTCCCGTCAGAGAGCGCCGTGCCTGCCTTACAGAGGCCTATACGTGTTTGCGGAGGGGATCATGTCCCAGCCAAAGGGCTCACGACGTGGCCTCTGCGATATTTGTCGGGGTGTGTGGAGGGGTCTCCAGCGGGGACAGAGAGAGTTGTCCTCCAGAGAACCACAGTGACCCCACCGTGGAGCTGAGCTGCATCAGTATGTCTCTGCTGGAGAAGATCAGCTCCGCGCTGATGTCTGGGAGCCTGCCACCAGCAGCCACCTTATATCACGCCGAGGTCCTGACGGGGTTACAAGACATGGATCTCATGTTACAACTTGTAAGTGGGCTTCCTAAAACACACATACATTTTAAAGATCGTAGAAAATGAACATGGGCGGCGACAGGATTGTTTCACTGCAGTAGCTTAGTAGTTGCTATGACAGCATGGTGTTGCTAGTAAATGTTCTGTGCACATGTGATAACTGATATAACTGCTAACTTGAACACACTACAATATTATAATATTCAACACAACAGAAATAGCGTCAAGGGATAGTCCAAATGTCCCGTAGCCTCTCTTAACACCCTCGGACTCTGCGTTGTGTTTCGTATGTGTGATGGGGTGTTATGCAGAGGGGAAGAAAACAGGACACAGCAGATTGGGTTTGTGGTGGAGACGCTGAGCGGTGATTTATTTGTTCCATGTAAACATTATACATTAGTTACATGCTAACCAATAAAAACCACAAAATTAACAGACAAAACATAAACATCTCACTCCCAAACATACCCAAACTGGTAAATAAACATTTAAACTAACCCAGTTGTCACAGAAATGGAATGTTTGGACGTTTTTTACGTTATAATATGTAAAATGATTTGCCACAATTAAATACTGCTCACCCGGCATGAGTGAATGTAAACATTACAACCAAGATGCAGAAAAGCGGGGGAACTACAGTGTCCCACAATGGCCAAAAAACAACAATTTACTGCGCAACAGCAACACCTAGTGGCCTGTCAAGACTGCTACCATACATACATAATGGCGATCGTTCACTATTTCAACTGGCATGCTGTGGCATTTAATCTCCCCACCACACCCCACACAGTTATTGTACTTTTTACTCCACTACATTTATTTAACACTCCTATTTACTTGTTCACTGTAAAAATGGATTATATAATTACATGGTATGATTACTATTTTCTATTACTAATATTTCATGTATTTTAAGTAATTGAAAGTGGTTCTACATTGATAAACTACAACATTAATTAACCCTAAAATATATTGGTAATGAAAAACGAACATTATACATTCTTAAATAATGTAATACTGAACGGCTGTTATGCATGAAATACATTTTACTTAATTTAGCTATAATACTAATAATAATAATCCAGATAATACTTCTGTGCTTTCTACTTGAATTTATGTAAGGGATTGATTGCTGCCCACATGTTTTCCACAGTGATATTCTAAAAGACTTCTATTCTACAGATCCTTAATTTCCAATCCGATGACCAGATCATCTCACACCTAGCTGCAAAGAGCGTGTCAACATGTGTCTTCTATCAGCTCCACACATCTGTAAGTTCTCATTTGCGTTAATTTGCCCTTTATGCAATCTTGCCCCTTTCACACCAACACGGTTCCCGTTCTAGCTCCGTGCTATAGCTTTTTTTGTTCGGAACCAGTTTTTCTTTTCAGCCCCCGTTTTGTTCACACCGCCCAGAGCCCGACTGGTGCTGCTGCGGCCGAGTCAAGGCGACACCGTTTATGTCGCTGATTTTCTCCCCAACGGTGCCAGGTCGATGATCGTGTTGCTTTTAATCATAAGAAGCCAGATTCAATTAAATAACTACTTCTCAACCCTTCAGGGGCGGTTCTAGGAGGGGCAGGGGGGCCAGTACCCCCCTAACACTGACCTCTGGCCCCCCTAACAATGAAAACATTTTTTATTTTATTTTTTAAATGTATATTTTCTGGTACTCGGTTTGCCAAAAACCGCAGGATTTTGTTGCTGTAATGTGAGATTGTGCAGACACCCTTATGTAAAGTAGAGATGTAACTGTTCATTGCCTTTATTTTTATATAAATATGGTGTTAGTGCAAACATTGCACTATAACTTAAGCTGAAGCTAACAGTAATAACTATAACCCCCTAATCGCACCAGGAGCGTCTGCGCTGCGGCTGCGCCGCGCTGCGACCTCCTCCTGCGTCCTAACCCACCAGGCGCGTTTCAAAACGTTGCGGAAGCGGAGCGTCTTGTGTGCAGCCTCGCAGTTGTTGGATGAACATTCCACTTCCCGCTGCGCCGCGTCAAAAATAGGATTCATCCTATATTTTAGAAATTCCTTGAGCGCGGCGCAGCGTGTCTGGTGGAATAGCACCCATTGACTAGAGTGGCCGCGATCGCTAAAAACGCTGCAGCCGCAGCGCAATGCAGCGCAGACGCTCCTGGTGGGATTAGGGGGTAAGATCTATCTGAAATAAATAAGTGTACTGAAACAAATACCAATAACTGTATTGCATTGTTTTCTTATGCGCAATTACTTCATACTGTCTAGTTCTCTTTTTCGTCCTGCATTTATTGTGCCCCCCTCAGAAAATAACTGGTCACCCAGTGGCCCCCCCAGTCAAATTGGTCTAGAACCGCCACTGCAACCCTTATACTTTTCTCCAGAGTGCCGTAGTTCATTGTTTATTAATGTGTTTCAGCGGCATTTACCGACCACTGCAGTGCTGCCCGCTGTTTGGCATCACAACGTTGTTATGACAGTTTCTCTTGTATAAAATGGGTGATGTTAGCATAGCAACCAAAGCTAAACTGACTATCTTGACTACTTGTTGCTATCCTATTGTGGCATAAGCCGTTTTCTACAGGCACATTTTACCGGTGTATTTTTCATTATGATTCTACTTGTGATAGTCGGACATGACAACCTGTGCAGCCCATGTATTGATTCCATCTGATAGCTGCTATAATACAAAACAAAATGTCTGCCTGCTCTCCACAATGATCAATAACAGCGAACGGATGGTCAAAGTAAGGTACAAATAAACAATCAAACTAAGCCTGGTTAGTGTTGCCTGACTTTATAAAGTGTGTTTTTTTTAATAAGTGTGTGGTTGCGTTCTAGTCAATTTGGTCAGCGCTACTGCTTGTTACAACTTTAATTTGCTGTACTCGCCATAAACTGTTATTGCTCAGGTTGATGTAAATGTAAAGGAGTTAAAGACTTGCGAATAATATGGAAACGTAATTATTAATTAAGCCAAATTAATCACAGTTTGACCCAAACATCTTTCATTAATTCCAGTGCAGATTGCTAACCATTAAGGCCCTGACACACCTACCCGATTTTGGGAGTCAGAGGCAGTCGGGCATTCGCGGCGCCCTACTCAGGTTGGTGTGTCCCGCACCGTCGTTGCTTTACGGCACATTTTCACACCTCCCGCGGCCGATTCAACATGTTGAATCGCCCAAAGAAAGTCGGCCAAAGAAATCACTCTGATTGGCTGTTGCCTCTTTTGAATGATGAATACACACTACCGCTGCCTGCTCGTAAGGACAGTTATTTCCACTCGTCGACTGAAGTCTTTGTGGTGTGCTTGTAGGCGGGCGGCGTATCCGACGCAGCGGACGTAAAAGTCGGGACGCCTTCGGTACGCGTTCTTTGGTCTCAGGTTGGTGTGTAGCGGCATTGCAAATGAAAGGAGTGTGGAGGAACTTCCACAAGGAAGAAACAGGAGTGGGAGATAGTGGTCATGGTCATCACTGTAGGAACAAAGAGTGCTGGCAATATGATTAATAAAATATCAGCATTTGGGTAGCACATTATTAAAAGGGTCATCACAGCGTCTCTCTGTGCCTGTCGATACTTTAGTTAAGTGTCTGAAAATGTTCTGACTTTATGCCAATAATTCAGAAATCATCAAAAACTAAGCTGCCGATAAACATTTGTTTTTATCTCCCCCCAAAAGGTTCTTAGATTTGTATTGTGATCAAATTGACACCACTAGGTAAAAACATTGGTTTGAGTATTTCTCTGGGGATGCTTAATTTAAGGTTCAAATGCTTTATTGTCATATGTACAGCTACAGTGTAGATATGCAATGAAAAACTTAAGTCACAGGCTCCTCCGACAATGCAAAATAAATATATAAGACATAAAACAAATACAAAAACAATTAAAATATTGCAAGCTCAGGAGTTTAGCAGTCTTATGGCCTTTGGGATTAAATTGACCCTGAGTCTGGTGGTTTTTGTCCTGATGCTGCAGTACCGCCTGCCAGGCGGCAGTAGCAGTTTGTTTCTGGGGTGATGGGGGTCTTTTATAATCCAGAGGGCTTTCTTCCTGAGCCGCTGGGAGTAGAGGTCCTCCATGGATGGCAGCTCCGTCCTGGTGATGTGCTGTGCAGTTTCCACCACCCTGTGTTGATCTCACGGTTGAGGGCGGTGCAGCTGCCGTACCAGGCCGTGAGTCAGGATGCTCTCTATTAGGGATGCTCCGAGGCCGATCGCCAGAATCAGTATTGGCCGATACCGATCCGATCGGGTGGGCGGGGCCTATGGGGATCTTCCATTTAAAGTGATGTTTAAAACTCAGTTAATGAGGCTCATTTTTATATTGCTTCAGTTTATAATCGTAACGGATCGAAAAGTTCAGATACATTTTTCAATACATGATGGCTTCCACAAACAACAACCAACATAATTATTACATTCAAATGAAGTACATTATTCAAGTTTACATTAACTTTGGATAAGAACACGGGAGAAATTAGCGGAAGCGCTCTCTTTTCCTCCCTCCCTCTCCTGACAGCCTGTCAGTATCTCGTGCAGCTCACTGATCCAGTAATGAGTGACCCGACAGTGAAGAATAAATATATTTATGACTAGTTTAGCTTGTTCCAGAGGTAGATAGAATAGCTAAGTGTGTTAGGTCTAACTTTTAGTGTGTGTTTTGCTCCGCTCACCGGTCCGTCACAGCGGGTGGAGCTGCAGGATTTCTGCTTCACACACGACACGTTACATACCGATATTTTATTATCTTTTTCGGACACCTTAAAATACTGCCAGACCGGTGAAGCCATTTTAGCGAGTTTGTTTTGCCGCGCACAGAGAAAAGTATCATGTATTTTACGTCATGTGATCGGCTCTCCTGATCGGCATTTATAGAGAGCACCGATCGATCGGCAGAGAGTGAATATCGGCCGATAACGATCGGAGCATCCCTACTCTCTATGGTGAACCTGTAGAAGGTCAGGATCCTCTCTATGGTGCACCTGTAGGTCAGGATGCTCTCTATGGTGCACCTGTAGAAGGTCAGGATCCTCTCTATGGTGCACCTGTAGAAGGTCAGGATCCTCTCTATGGTGCACCTGTAGAAGGTCAGGATCCTCTCTATGGTGCACCTGTAGAAGGTCAGGATCCTCTCACCTGTACATTTAATGAAACTTTGTAAAAGTATATATAAAATGAAGCTCTCATACAATGGAAAAACTGTTTGGTTACGCTGGCAGTTCACTGTCCCCCGCAATCCCGAGCCTTTTTGGAAAATTATTAGAAATAATTTTCTCTGTACATGTCAGAACATTTAAATCAGCTTATTTGGTGGTGATTGTCATAGACAAATAATTAAAGTAAACAACAAAGTGTCAGTAAACACATGCAAAGAGTTGGCTTACAAATGTAGTCATTGCATTGGAGGTAAAAATGTCACGAGAAGTTATAGGTATAACTGTTAATAAAACCTGGAAATTAGCTGGTCAGTACTTTATTTGACCAATACTAGTTTCATAAAGTATCTAATATACTGTGCTTTATTCCCACATTATATGTTTATAATATATATATTTATTTTTTAGAGCACAGTCTGTCCTGTCTGGCAGCAGAAGTGTGTTCAGGCTTTTTACAGCTCGACCCCCAGCCCTGCTCTGGACAACTGTCTGTGGTCAATAACTGATGTCTTCAAAAGACTTCTTCAAGGAGGTCATCAAGGTAAGCAAGTGAGCTATAATATAGAATAGAAAGCATTTTTTGTCATTGTACACAATATACAACAAGCTTTGTCCATTCACACATTTATCTTAAGCCCCAGTGACAGCTGAACTAGGCTGATGTGTGAACGGCAGACTGCAGTGTTTCACACAAAATGTCATGAGGTTAAGGAAAGGTGTGAAGGAGAATACATCAGGACTTTAGAGAATCTGACTACACAGGGCTTATTACTGATGAGACGACTGATTGATGTTTACTGCCGTTGAAATCAACAATTTCCATACATGGACTTCTAAAAGGGCATCTCGTTACTATGCCTCGAGTTTTCTTATCGTATTGTTTCATTTGGGCTTTATAAAAGGAGACAGCAGTGAAACAGATGTTACTTTATTTGCAAGGTTTGAATTAAAGTGCACCTATCATGCTATTTTTAGGCAATAGCATAGGTCTCAGATATATAAAAATATATAAAAAAACATGTCTATGAAGTGTTTTGCTCAAAATACCAAACAGATCACCCATTCTAGCCATGCCTCATATCCCTCTATTTCATTTCCTGTTTCAAAAGGGCTGATTTGGGGTATAAAGCTTTAAAAAAAAAAAAAAGAATAAATAGATTTTTTTTTAAAGGAGGGGGCTGAGCTCATGCGGGACCCGGCAGCTACTGTCTAAACTAAATACTGCCGTGATGAAACGCCATATCATGGATTTTCAAGGATTGTTTCTGAAACAGTATGGAGCTCAAAGGCTTTCTCTCTTGCCGGTTATACCACAAGGTGAGTTCCTTTTTATTTCCTGCTTCTTCACACACATGCTCTCCAGTACAGGTTAGCTCTGAGTGTTGGCAATGTAAACATGCACCGACCATATTACGTCCAAAACAGTCGGGCATTGTTTCTGATAGCAACGTTTCTGATAGTGCTGTGGGTCCACATTTCAGATATTACGTCATATCGGACGCAAATCTGGATCAGCTCAGTTGTAGCCCAGTTTTTAGAGATTTGGGTACGGAGGAAAAGAGAGAGGGTTTTATTTTCTGACGCTGCGTGAGTTCCCTGGCACACCGGGGACACATCTTTATGTATATAAGACATCAAAAAGTGCATTTTGCATGATAGGTCCCCTTTAATAAAAAAATTAAAGTGAAAGGAAATGCTTTTTGCATTGACTGACTTGTATCCCAATTGGTATGATTTTATAGAACTCAATGCCATATATCCATTACTTGTTAGGCCCACACATCTACTACTGTGCATATCACTATTCATATCATATAACCAATAATAAGCGCAGCGTTCATAATTTGTCTTTTGGTTGATATATTATTGAAAGTTCAACACATACAACTTTTAGAAATGTTATGGCATTTATTTGAAAAATGCTTAATAAGCACCATTACTTACATGATCTGCATTTGTCGGACACGATTGTTTAAAAGGATGGTCCAGTATTTCTTGAAGGTCACCTATTATGCAAAATCCACTTCTTCATGTCTCTTCTACATAGGGCTGTGCAATTAATCGTATTTTAATCGCGATTACGATTATGGCTTGCGACGATTAGGAATACAGCATAATTGACAAAATACGATTATTTTGCTGGGTGCGCTTTCGCCCCTCCCTAAAAGCCCACTCGGCCACGTGGGAGTGACATGTGTTGTGAGTGTTCAGCGCAAGCGAAGATGTCAGAACAAGAGCAGCAACTAGTTAAAAAGAAGGGTCGCGGGGAGATTCCCAGTCGATCGCGAGATGTGTCTAAAAATAGAACAACAATATTCTGTTTTATCGTTAATGTCCTGTAACATAATGTTCCCGTGCCAGAATAATGCACTTGAACGCATCAAAGCTTTGTGATTGGCCGGCCTCACCCCATGTGTCCGGGCGTGGCTGGTGAGCAGTGCACTAGTTCGCTGACGTTGTCCGTGTCAACAGCATGGATGGTCAAAAGGAGTGACAGTCCGCACACACACAAGACCGCAATTATGGCAGAAGCAAAAAAGCCCAAAATATATAATTTTCACTCCAAGTGGGAGGATCATTATTTTTGTATCTATTCCAATTCAAAGTCCATCTGTCTCATCTGCAATGCGAGCGTGGCTTTATCGAAGAAGGGTAATTTAGGAGCGGCATTTCAAAACAGTGCACAAACGCTACGAGACGGAATTCCCTCCTAATTCTGCCCTACGCTCCAAAAGGGGAGGGGCCTGAGAGCACAGCTAAATGCACAGCAGTCCATTTTCGGCCCAACAACAAGAGCAAGGCTGCTACCAGAGCATCTTATCGAGTCAGGCACGTTCTTGCGAAACACATGAAGTCTTGCGAAGACGGCGAAGTTATGAAAGAAGCTTTCCTGGAGGCTGCGACGCGCTTTTGTGGGACAGTAAAAATAACAGCAGCATTTCAACAGGTTTTTGATATAATAAAAACTCAATTTAGATACCGTTATTAATCTGCTGTAAGTTTTAGTTTGTTTGAATTTATTCATGATAATTATTGTACAAAATGGTATAAGAATGCAAACATTAAGATCTGTTCTGTTTAAATTAATTATAGTCTATCAGTTCAGAAACTAGTGTTGCTTGCATCCTATTTTAAAGGCATTTCTTTTTATACTCTAATAAAATGCAACAAAAAATGGGTTTGATTCTATTAATGTTGTCTTTTTTATTGCACTGTTGCTGCAGCAGATTACTGTGTAGCTTCAGATCTGAGTTGTCTTATTAGTAAGCCTAATTTATACTTTTGTAGCAACACTATTTGTATTTAATGGCAAAGAAAGGGTTCTTCAGAGTCTTTTCTTTTTTTCCTGTGTCATATGTGGCAGCACTGCCACAAGTTCCTCTTCAGAGAGGGTCTTCAGTACAGGTGGCAATATTGTCACCTGCCTGCGCTCATCTCTGAAACCAGACCATGTAAACAGGCTGGTGTTTCTTGCAAAAAATCTTTAAGAGATGACATGAGCAGCCCTACCAGCATTTGCCATGGTGGCCTAAACATTTTTATTTGGTCTTAAATTGTAGTTCAACATGTATTTCCTGTTACTTCTGGACCATGACGGTTGGCCAGCCTTCAACGTTTAACTGAGTGGAATATGTTGAATATGTTTTACCAAAATGTTGGCTATATGTTAAGGAGTTTTCAGTAGGTTGTGACAGTGCACTGCAACATATTTGATTTCATTTATTTTGGTCTAATTTATTTTTATTTATCATATTAATATATGTTTAGTATGGTTTTGGAAGTGCGCTCCAACACATTTATTGATCTTGTTTATTGGTAAAATATTATTTGTTTTAACGTTCAATAAATGGTCAATGAATAATCGTCAAAATAATCGTGATATCAATTATTGACCAAATAATCGTGATTATGATTTTTGCCATAATCGCACAGCCCTACTTCTACATCAAGATGTGTCCCCTCTGTGGAAAGAGACTCTGAACGTTTCAGGAAAAAATATTTGCTGTCTTTTTGTCCTGATCCATTTCTATAAAAACCCTGTCTGAAAATGAGCCGATCAGATTTTGGCCACTTTATGATGTCATAATGACTTTGGCTTGTGTTACCATTAGCCAATCACCAACTTAGGTAAACCCCCCCTCCCCCCCACACCTTATCACATGAATCTCCTCCTTGAGCATCAATGAGTTCTTTTCAACCAAATATCCCTCAGTGGGGAGGGGCTCCTTATTTTCATCTAAAGTAACAGACAGAGAATCAGCACTTTGGAAATGGGGCTGAAACAGAGGGGATTATGGGATGCTGCAATGATCTGTTTGGTGTTTAGAGCCAAACACTTCAGAGACATGTTTTGTATATATCTGAGACCTATAATATATTGATGAAAAAGAGTATAATAGGGAACCTTTTAAGTTATGAGATAATAAAGGAAATGTTAGGGGGGGGGGGGAAGAAATGTCAAAAGAACCTGTGTTGCTTGTCATTTCCCACTTTCTTAATGATATATAATAAATACAGTCTTTAAACAAATCATAATGATATAAAGGCTTATATTCATCATTTTCGGTTAACACATAACAGACATTTTCTGACAGGGATCCCTTAATTCCTTTTTTTAAAAGTAGGTTGTGAGTGAGTCATTTTTCAATAAAGACGGCATCACTAAATACCTTCAAACATGTTTACTATGTTGGTGAACATAGCCACCAGCATCATGTTTGGTGCGTTCTGTATCTTCCGACACTCATGCACATGATGATCATGGCAGCATAACTGATCCATTATTAAAATAATCATCCAATATTGATTCTTTGCTAGCTAAGACCAACATTAGGTCAGAATAGAGCAGCCCAGGATGCTGGCAGTGTGATAGTTGCTGTGTTGCTGTGTCCAATCTGTATTTTTGATTGCATGCATTTTCTTCCACCAGAGAACATTGCGAAACTTCTGGCAGCTTTTGATTCCAGCCTGATGGCTATTTGTTCAAAGTTTCTTCCTGAAGAGAGAAGTGAGGTACTGCTGTGTTTGGATGATGTCCGCCGCAGCAGACGCTGGGGAACAACACTTTGCCTCCTGCTGGAGCTGCTGGAGCTGCTCACCGCATCGAGTGTGATCTATGCAGCTGATGTCTGTCTGCAGAGTCAGAGAATAACTTATACTCACTCCTCAGCCCTCCTGACAATAATCGGCGGCTCTTCGCATTATTTTGTCAAAAAGCGTGCACTGCTGCTACTGAAGAGAGCTGTGCTTCAGAAGTCCGGAGAGGACTGGGCTCTCGGGGAAGGGCTGTACTTTGGGCCGAAAAACAAGCACCTCCTCGCTGATATGAGCACGCTGGCGAAGAGTATGTTAACAGCAGTGGCTACTAATTGGTTGCAAAGGGTTCAAGTGGAGTCTAGCTCTTTCTTTGGGGGGACCAGACATGTCAGAGGAAAGGAAGGCAAAGCAGACTGTGTGATGCTGAGAGCGCTTGGCCTGCTGCTTCTCAAGTCCTTGGAGCTTTATATCCAAACACCTAGCGGAGCAGGTGAGGATTCATGGAATCTTTTGGCAGCAGGCTGAAAATCAAAACTGTGAGCTGTAAGATGCTCAACTGTCAATAGTAAAGGGGAACTACATAGTTACTGATGACTCTTGCTGAGTTACTGTGTACAAAACCGCCTGAATGACTATAACTAATTTTATAAAAATATAGATAAAGCTTTAATTAATTATGACTGTTTTATAACGCTGCTCAATTTGCTTGGAACAAGCTGCAACATGAACATGGTCCCTCTAAAGTACTGTACTAGTGTTTTTAGTTTGTGTCTGTAACTGTGCTGCTGCCTATCTCAGCCAGGACAAAAATATGTTTAATCTCAAGCAACCTTCCTGGTTAAATACAAAAAAAATCACAATACTTAACTCTCATTATAAGCAGAGTGGTTATGCTGATACTTCCTGTGTCCTATCACAGCAGGAGTGAACAGTGCCTTCGAGGTGTGTGGGTATCTGCAGAGTGTGTGGGGCTTCCTGAGGCAGGGCAGTTTGCTGAGGACAGAGGTCACACACTGTTGCTGCTGGCTCAGCCTGCTGTTTGGAGAACAGGACGACGACATGATGGAGGCAGCTAAAGCTTTGTTTTCCATTTTCCTCCATCACAGGTACTACAATTATGCAGATGTAGTGTGTTTTATTTTTACCAACATTAAATGAAAATGTCAGTAGGGGAGTGTGATAAAAACACACCAACACTTTGACACATAACATTTTGGATCATAACCGAGCAAAGGGGATTTTTTTTCTAAATTCAGCTGAAAATAAAAACCTGCATCTTCAAATTCTTGGAAAATGAAAGTAGATGGAACAGATATTCAAAAAAAAGTAAGGTCGCTTTTACAATAAGCTAACTGAATTGTTGTTTCTCCTGCAGGCTGTGTTCTGGACTGGATGACTGTTCTATGTTGAAGGCAGCCTGTGTCTTTGGATGCAACCCTCACTGCCACTTCCTGCTGCTGCTTCAGAGCATCTCCTTCGATCACAGCATACTCCTCGACTTTCTCATCTCCACTGAAACCTGTTTTTTGGAGTACTTTGTGCGGTACCTTAAATACCTTAGAGCTGACTGGCAGGGCTTCACTGCAGCATGTGGAAAAACCAGCTTGTTAGATCACCATCTTTCTCTGCAGCAATCACCTACTGCCTTATGTGGGGGTGATGTGTTAAAGGTGACTAACAGAGATCAAGATCCATATCGATCCAACACCTGTTTTCAGCACACGGGTGCTATTTCATCAGCAGGAATGATCAGTATGGCTGCTGGGTTTCACCTTGTAGAGTATGATAGTTCTGACGAGTCTGATACAGAGGAGATGGAGGTATCTCAGGGTGCACCAGTGGCATCTGTAAGTGAGAAAAGCAGATTCAGTGCTTTGGACATGAAACTACAAAAATTATCGGACTTAACAGGAATACTGATTGAACCTAACACCACACCACACAGAAGAGCAGAAGGGCCTCAAGTGCCGGTGTTCCTGAGTGAGCAAACGTCGTGTCCAAACATGGCACCTGTGTCAGGACATGTGACTTGTGACACATTAGCCAGGGTGGTCCTTTGCATGTCACATCTCAGAGAGGTGGTGAAGAGGCTGCACACAAAGAAGCTCTTCCCATACAACCCTTCTTCACTCTTAAGGCTCCTAGAACAATTATAAAACTTTTTTATTTTGTTTTAAGATTTTATAATACATTCTTTGTTTTCTGAACTAGCTTGTTATCTAAATGGTCCAGTGTGTTTCAACCGGTGCATGCTAGGACTGGCAAGAGGTTTTACTTTCTGGAGGTATTGTTAAAAATGTTTTACCCTGTTTTAGGTTTTAAACACAGGCCCGAAATACACACATACAAACCAGGAACATATGGTTTTTTGATTATCAGATTGATAACTTTGATAATAATTTCTTCTTTGTGAAATGTTTCCAGGAGAAATACTCTTTTAGCAGTACTGGCACAACAATCAATACAAGGATGCAAGTGGATGATATGCAGAAACGGATCAAATAAATAATAAATGGACTGTTTTCATTCAAACCCATTAATCCAATTTTATTTATATAGTCCAATGTTACAATTTAGCTTAAATTAGGGGGCTTAACAATCTTTATTATACAATACCGTATGTCCTCGGACCCTTGCAGAGGATGAGAAAAACAAAAAAACACATATGCACTGTGTGCACACTTATTTGGCAAGTTGTATTTTTGAGGATTATTTTAATTATTGAACAACTACAGTGCTCTCTGTCAATCCGACATGTTTATAAACCTCAAGTCTCAATATTTAAGAAAGTAAAAGTGAGGTTTTGGCTCTCTTTCTTCATGTACTGATGCACTGTTTGCACAATAACTTTGAGCTGCACACATACATGTAAATACATTTAACATTGGGACTCAAATATGTATGTTCATTTAATTAATTTCTTGTTTTAACAGCTACTTACCTGTATATAATTGTATCTTTCATTTTATTAATCTTGTGTGAATCTGTACTGTCATGATTTTTGATGAACTGTGTGCACAATTAATATGCAACTAAAGGAAAAACGAATATTTGCCCGTCTCACTGTACAAATAAACTTTTCTGACATAAAAAAAGACCATATACCAATATAGCCACCCTTCTTTTCAATAACAGTCACAAGCCTTCCATTCATGGGCCGTTTCTCATTTCTGGGATTTCCCCTCCTCGACTCCTATCCTCGAGACTTAGCCCCGCCCACAGGAGATGCGAGCGGAGGACTGAGGAGAGAGGAGGGGAAGCAGCAGGCGGTTAGAGAAATGAGAACTCCTCTCCTCTGAGCGGTCATATTAAAGAGACGTCCATTAATGATGACAGGAGGCACAGCAGCCCTCTGTCTGATGGACAGATGTGTTCATGATGACTTATATATTTACTTTTAATTCATTCACAGTGCGGCAGTGGCGGCTGGTGTAAAATATTTTTGGTGGGGCTATGGAAATAGGGACCAAACCATACTAGGGCGGTCCGGGGGGATTCTCCCCCGGAAGACATTTTTGAGAAATGACCCCTTAAATGATCACTTCTGGTGATGTTAGAATGGGGGGGGGGGGGAGGACAAATTGAGTCTTAAAAATATGAGATAATCCATAATCTTCAGTGTGGTTAGCTATGAATCTTCCAAAACTGTGCAACAGTACAGTAGGCCCACACAAACTGCAGAACACTGGTGCTTTGGGAACACTCAAATGATTTAATTCCCATTTAAAATCAGGAGACTAAATAACATTGTGTGTGTGTGTCATGCTTGCCAACCCTCCCGATTTTCGCGGGAGACTCCCGATTTCATTGCCCTCTCTCAAATCAGATTTACTCACGACTGTTTCCACTCGGATTTTAATACAGCTACACCATTGTTTGGTTTCCATGGTAGCGCGTCTCTTTAGCAGCGCGCGCAACTCAAAGTCTGAGAGGGTGAGGAAGATGAAAACTGAACAAGAATCGACAACTCGACCCTCTGCTCACTCTTTTCCTGTAAAACACAGGTCCAGCCCACACATATGCTCCATGGTGCTACCGGCATTGCCCTTACAGCCAGTGCTTGAATTGGAATGAAAAAGGTGCCAGTACTCTAAAATCAGCAACTTTTTCAAGTCAATTTTATATATACAGCCCACAAACAAGAATTTGGCTACTATAATGCTGGTGGGTTTGTCTCTTTACTACTGTATATTTTAGAAAGGTTCACTGTACTTAACATTTTTTATGATAGGCAGCGGATATGGCTAAAGCTCAGTAAGGTCAATATTAACTGAAAATATAGCAATCAAAGTCTAGATCTTCTGCTGAAGACACATGAAGCAGAGACCTTTCAGGTGAGAGCCCCTCTGGTGGTGTTCAACATTAATGACAAGGAAACAAAGCTCTGGTCAGAAGCATTTTTTATAAAAAGCTTTAACAAAATTAAGTATTTCTGTACATTTTGAATGCAATCTAACTTTCCAACTCAGAAAACGAAAAACGAAAAAGTGCCAAAAGTCTTCTCACATGGCTGAGCTGCTTTGCAATATACTTCACCACTGAAGAATACAAATATGTATAAAGTAAACTATGATGCAATCTAACTTTCCAACTCAGAAAAATGATAAAGAGCATGAACAAAGAACATGTAAAAACAAATGCAAAATTTGCACAATCTAAAATGAGAAACTGTAACTGCAAGTAACAAAGTCTGAGCCATGGTAAAGAGTTACATTGAACACCAAGCTGATCAGATAACTCCCTGGTTGGTCTGAAGTCCTTCTATCTCCAGGATCTGTACAAATCGGCACATTATGCCAAAAGTCTTCTCACTGGGTGAGCTGCTTTGCAATATACTTCACATTGTTAGAAAAGGCTCCAGAAGGCCTTGGGGACATCAGTATCAGGGGCTGGAGCTGGACAGGCTCTTTCATCAGCACTTCTCCTTCCCTTTGCCAGCCAGGACCTCACATACTGTTCCGGATTGAACTGTCCTAGTGATGGTCCATTACATTTAATGAAAACCAGGCTGGACAGTCGGCTGACAGAGAGAGCATTCCTTTTTGCAGTAAGGATATCGTTCATGCAGCTGAATGCCCGCTCACACTCACTAGTGGAGACAGCGATGGTTCGGACTGCTTTCAGTAGAGGCTCCATGGCAGCAGGTGTACGGGATGCCCTGGTTTCCTTGTATTCGCGAAAGCCCTGAACAGTCTCTCTTCTGTCCACTTTCAGCACTTCGCACAAACGTAGCACCTCTACGTCCCCATACTGTACGTCTAACTCCTCTTCAGGCCAACTTCCAGGATGGATAACTTTCATGTCCTGGATTAGCTGATTGTCCCGGGCCTCCCGGCCATGTAATGGGATTTCTCTTGTGCTGACATGAGAGGAGGTTGTGGAAGTCATTCTGTGTCTCAGATTCTCTACCATACTGCGGAAAAACTGACCTGCATGAATCTGTACAAGCCTGCCATTCTCACGCAGGGCAACACCCTTGAAGGACTTCTCAGCTAGAGCTGTATGAACTGTAGTCATGTGTGGGCCAGGCATGGTGACCATGGATTCAAAAACTCGTATTTCTCGAGTTAAGAGCCTATCTGCTGTAGGCAGTGTCATCTCTCTTTTTTGGAGTTGCCGAGAGAGGTCGCTGAGCTCTGTGAGCGCATCGTACATCAGTCCCAGATTGCTGACAAACGTTGCAGATGTGAGCACATCATCCAGGCCCTTGTACTTTGCGCTGTCTCTGGAATCCCTGCTCGTGTCGTTTGCAGCATTTGTGAAGTGATCATGAAGCACTCGGTAGTTTTCCCAGACTGCTCTGACGCTCCTTTCACTTGAAGCCACCCAGCGGATGGACAAAACACGCCCTATCACCAGGAGACGCTGTCCGACTGCTTGCGCACACTGCGCTAACTGCCTCTGATTTTTGGGGGAGGCATGGAACAAGGAATAGAGTTTGTCAAAAAAGATCTGGAAATGATTGAGCCCTGAGACCTCCTTGACCACATCCCCAACTGCCAGCTCTAGACGATGATTGGAGCAGTGCCACACAAACAGGCTTGGGAATTTACTACAGAACTGGGTAGCAACGCCTGTTCTCTTCCCTAGCATGACTGAAGCCCCATCACATGCAAAATAAACGAAACACTGACCTAAAAAGTCCTCGTTAAAATCTCTTCCAAGACACTCCATTAACGCCTTTGTGATGTCATCAGCCGTTGTTCCATCCAACTCGATCAGCTCCCAAAAAAACGTTTCGGGCTCAGCATCAGCTAATGCTGAGCGTAGACACACAACAAGCACCGTTTTACCACTAATAGTGGTAGATTCATCGACCAAAACACAGAGTTTTCTTTGGTTTTCTGTAATGTCTTTTGCCATTTTTTTCTTCAGCTCATGAGCTATGTGGTCGATGATTTCGCCACAGGTTTTATTGGAGTGCAAAACCCTGCCCACGTTCAGCCCATTCAGTTTCTGTACATTCAAATCAATTGGCATGTCTGTGAATGGCCGGCTATGTTTGCCAATTTTATATGCCGTTCGAAAAACTCTGATAGTGGTGTCTAATTCAGATTTATGCATAGACTGCACTTGATGTTGAATAGTTTCATGTGAAGCAGATGTAAGGATGTCAGCAGCTTTTACATGGGCTTGTGATTCTTTATGTTCTTTGATTTGTTTTCTCAGGCTAGCTTGTTGTTTGCCCTTGTCAACACCGAAATGAGACACTGCACACTCACCCCATTCAGTTGACAGTTTCAGTCCTTGTCCAGTGGGTATTCCCAAATATTTGACATCTCTGCATATCCGACATCCTAGCTTCTTATCTTTAAGAAGGAGCCATGCATTGTTCTTGCAAAAATATTGCACCTGGTCCGTTGTCCAGCAGTCAGGTGCATCGCTTTGCCCGGTGTTGGTGGTGGCAGTTGCGCCAGCAGCAGCTAACGTTAGAGGCTCTGGAGGAGGCGGCGGAGCTAATGCTAATGCACTAGAACTTGGAGCAGGAGGATCAACCAAAGAAAGCTCCCCATCAGACACAATTTCCAACACAGGCACAGCATTCTCTGTATTTGAAGTTTCTTCCGGCGACAACCGCTGTCTTTTTGCACTTTTATTAATCCACGTTAATATTTTAGAAATGCTAATTTGTGACGTGACTTGCTTTCCTTCTCTCGGGGGCGTGCCTGCTCTGTTCTATCACTCTACATAGCCACCCACTGGGTGGGAGTTGCACTGCATAAACACAACACACGTGCATCTAGGTATGTAAATTGTAAAGCATTAAAACATGGTTTTACTAACAGTTTTCAGTATGTTGTTACTTCGGCATTATTATTATTATTATTATTATTTTGAAACGTGTATTACTATTAAATCACGGTCAAATAGGTTAATTTTGACATAGTCGTTTCCACCACAGTATTTACATGGAGAAGATAAGCCCCGCCCCCTCTCCAGCACGTTCTGTTTGAATGACAGGAGTAAACAGCTGACAGCCGCTGTGAAACTCCAGCGGTTAGAGCGATGAGAATGTCCGTTCGGCACCTCATGACGCATCTACTGAGTACCGGGCGGCTGTATATATATATATGGATGTATAATAAGAACGGCGGGAGAGTGTTGAGTACTGGCACGGTGCATGAGTACCGGAGTACCGCCAGCATGCCGGTACTGAGCAAGAAGTGCCGGTACTCCATGGGTCAGAACCAGAAGTGCCGGTACTGCGTACCGGTGAGTACCGGCCCAATTCCAGCACTGCTTACAGCTACAATAAGCATGTAAATGTTAATCTACAGCTCCGGCGATCCACTAGCACCGGAGTCTCCAGCAGACGCAGCCATCCTCGACAACTACTGTAGCGTCACCTTGGATACGAGTCTAAACAACTCAGACACACATGTAGGCCAGGGCGCCCTTTGAGCATCAGATCTGACGACGCTGATTGGCTGAAATTATGTTTCGGCGGCATAGTTTACAGATAGCAACAGTCAGCTTGTTGGCTGCTGCTGCTCTGGCTGAGGGCTCCTTTCTACCGCCCGGACGAGAGAGGGTAATGATACACGCTGCGGCCAGGCAGGAAACATGTGACTTATCAGTAACTTTAGACATCGTAAAACAATTTTAAACGAGATTTTATTGTAGATTATACATTTTACTGATACCAACTATATAATATTTACCTTGTTCATTAAAAATAAAAATAATCTTTTTTTTAATTTTTTTAAATATATATATATATTTTTTAATGACAATCAAACATGTGGGAAGAGGGGGGCGGCCGCCACTGCAGTGTGGTATAATGAGACAATAACAGGCTACAGATCCGGACACACACACACACACACACACACACACACACTTATATACATATTAGGGCTGTCAAACGATTACAATTTTTAATCAGATTAATCACAGCTTAAAAATTAATTAATCATGATTAATCACCATTCGAACTATGTCCAAAATATGCCATTTCTTTATGTATATTGTTGTGGGAATGGAAAGATAAATGAAAGAAGGCGGATATCCATTTAACATACAGTATCTATGTTTATTATAACATTTTTCTGTGTGTCAAAATGAAAGACAGCCCACACACCTATCAATCATCAAACCGTGGGGTCTTCATTCATTACGTGTTGATTTCTATCAACTGGGGAGTACTTCAGGAAAGTCGACGGGGGGGTCTAGTGGAGTACTTTGTGACCACAGAGTGTGAACGTTGTGATCAGCTGTTTTAGCGCAGTTCTCCAGTGAAGGGGGGGGGAGTCTCCCTCCGCAGCCGGTTGGCGTAGTTTTGGCACAATTCCGTTGTACAGACCGACGTTAACAGCAGCCCTGTTAACAGCAGCTCTGTCTGTGCACACGGAGACCGACTCTCGTCCGGTGATCTAACCGCCTTCTGGAAAAGCTTCACAAGTACGTCGGTACGCAAATGCACTTTGTGACACAAGTGACGGTACGCATTTCAGATTACGCACATAACCTGCGTACCAGTTATGTGCACCCCTGTACTACAGCAAAAGTATTCTCCGTCGGGACTTCCTGCAACAACACCACGCCGTTATCTTGATTCTGATTGGCCAGAAGACATTATCAAAGATGTTCTATTGCGAAGATGATCACTACGTGACAAAAGTTTTCAAAACCGTTTCTGGTCTTCGGTATTTCCAGACAAGTGGCTACTGAAATCAATCTTACTAACTGCTGTCTGTGCAATTTACTCCGCGCGAGTTGGCAGACTTTATTTTGCTTACTTTAACATCATTTTTCATGGTGGGCTAAGCCATTTCTTGGTATGGGTGTAGCCTACCCCAGCCATACCCTGGCGCTGCCACTGGTGGGATGTATGGGGCGGGCCATTCTGCACATGCGTTAAATGCGTTTTAACGCAATTAATTCAAAAAATTCATTACCGCCGTTAACCTGATAATTTTGACAGCATTAATAAATATATACAATTTCAGAATCAAACAAGTATGAGAGCACTCTCATAATAACGTAACACTATCAGAGACTGGATATATCCCCCTCCCCCCCTCTGGTCGCTACAATGAGGAAAATAAATTACGGGCCAAAAGTTGTATTTGCAAGTATTAAAAGTAAGCAGAGGACACCAAACCAACTGAGACCTGTCTTTCCAACACATCCTCACTCCCAGGTCGGCCTATGTTGACGTTATGTCAAGTCCCTTGTGTCGGCTTTTTCCAACGCAAGGGGGGGCCCTTAGCAAGGCAAGGCAAGGCACGTTTATTTATATAGCACTTTTCAACACAAGGCAATTCAAAGTGCTTTACAAAAATTGAAAGAGATTAAGAAAATGGCATTTAAAATCAGTCATTAAAAAGAAAAGCTAATAAAATAAACATTAAAAGAAAAAATACATGGATAAAAGTTACAGTGCAGTCAATTAAACATTAAAAGAAAAAAGTACATGGATAAAAGTTACAGTGCAGTCTAAGATATGAATAGTTCAATTAAAAGCAGCGACAAAAAGAAAAGTCTTCAGCCTGGATTTAAAAGTAGTCAGAGTTGCAGCGGACCTGCAGGTTTCTGGGAGTTTGTTCCAGATATTTGGAGCATAATAACTGAACGCTGCTTCTCCATGTTTAGTTCTGACTCTGGGGACAGAAAGCTGACCAGTCCCTGAAGACCTGAGAGATCTGGATGGTTAATAATTTAGCAGGAGGTCAGAAATGTATTTTGGGCCTAAACCATTCAGTGCTTTATAAACCAGCAGCAGTATTTTGAAATGTATTCTTTGACACACAGGAAGCCAGTGTAAAGACTTCAGAACTGGAGTGATGTGATCCACTTTCTTAGTGTTAGTGAGGACTCGAGCAGCAGCGTTCTGAATTAGCTGCAGCTTTCTAATAGATTTTTTAGTGAGACCTGTGAAGACACCATTACAGTAGTCGAGTCTACTGAAGATAAAAGCATGGACAAGTTTTTCCAAATCCTGCTGTGACATTAGTCTTTTAATCCTAGATATATTCTTTAGGTGATAGTAGGCTGATTTAGTAACAGTTTTAATGTGACTGTTGAAACTCAGGTCAGAGTCCATGACTACACCTAGATTTCTGGCTTTATCTGTTGTTTTGAACATTGCACACTGAAGCTCAGTGCTAACTTTTATACGTTCTGACTTGGCTCCAAAAACCATTACCTCAGTTTTATCTTTGTTTAATTGGAGAAAGTTCTGACACATCCAGTCATTGATTTGTTCAATGCACTTACTCAGTGTTTGAATTGGAGCATAGTCTCCTGGTGAAATTGTTACGTAAATTTGTGTGTCATCTGCATAGCTATGGTAACTTATTTTGTTGTTCTTCATTATCTGAGCCATGTAGATGTTAAAGAGAAGAGGCCCCAAGATGGAGCCTTGAGGAACCCCACATGTCATATTTGTCAACTCAGATGTGTATTTACCTATAGAAACAAAGTTGTTTCTGTCCTTTAAGTAGGATTCAAACCAATTCAGAACTGTTTCCGAAAGTCCCACCCAGTTTTCCAGTCGGTCTAGTAATATGCTGTGGTCAACAGTGTCAAACGCAGCACTGAGATCTAATAATACTAACACTGAAGTTCTGCCACTGTCTGTGTTTAAGTGGATGTCATTAAAGACCTTTACAAGAGCAGTCTCAGTGCTGTGGTTTGGACGAAAGCCTGACTGGAACACATCCAAACAGTTATTTAAATGCAAGAAATTACTCAACTGTTGAAAAACAACTTTTTCAATGATTTTACCTAGAAATGGGAGGTTTGATATGGGCCCGTAATTGTTCATTACTGAAGCATCTAGATTATTCTTTTTTAAGAGCGGTTTAATGACTGCAGTTTTCAGGGCCTGTGGAAAAATACCTGAGTGAAGAGATTTGTTTACTATATGAAGTAGATCTGAGGCCATGCAAGGCAAAACATCTTTGAAAAATCCTGTTGGAATAATATCAAGGCAGCAAGAGGAGGATTTCAGAAGTTGAATAATGTCCTCTAGGTTTTTATCATTAATCTGATGGAATTGTGTCATGATGTCTGAATTGATGTTAAGTGGAGATAGGGACAACACATTTGCTGTTCCTGATGCAGAGGCACTGACTGCTTGTCTGATTTTCTGAATTTTGTCAGTGAAGAAGGAGGCAAAATCATTGCACGCCCTAGTGGATAGAAATTCAGAGGCTACTGACACTGGGGGGTTAGTTAGTCTGTCGACGGTAGAAAACAAGGCACGTGCGTTGTTTTTGTTTTTGGTAATGATGTCAGAGAAGAACGATTGTCGTGCGTTTTTCAATTCCAAATTATAAAGGCCAAGTCTCTCTTTATAGATTTCAAAGTGAACCTGGAGATTTGTTTTTCGCAACCTGCGTTCAGCTTTTCGACATTCTCTTTTTTCTGTTCTCACGGTCATGGCCTTTCTCCATGGAGATATTTTCTTGCCAGACACTTCCTTTAACCTAGTTGGAGCAATGGCATCTATAACATTTTTAATTTTTGAATTAAAATGATCTACTAGCTCATTTACTGAGATGTTGGCAGGGGCAAGTGTGGAAGAGAAATTCTGAGTAAACATTTCCCTAGTATTTTCAGTTAAATATCGCTTTGTGGTTACCTCTTTTTGAACATTTTTGTGAACAGAAATAGAGCTCTCAAAGAAAACACAGGAATGGTCAGAGAGTGCAACATCAGTCACCACAACCTTAGAGATATTCAGACCCTTTGAGATAATTAAGTCCAGAGTGTGCCCCTTATTGTGCGTGGGCTCCGTCACATGCTGAGTCAGTCCATAGCTATCAAGAACACAAAATAGTTCTTTAGCCCCTCTGTCCTGGGGGTTGTCAACATGGATGTTAAAATCACCAACAATGACTAGACGGTCAAAGTCAATACACACTATAGACAGCAGTTCAGTAAAGTCATCAAAAAAGCTTGCACAGTATTTGGGTGGTCTATAGATATTTAGGAACAGAGCTCGAGAGGAGCATTTCAGCCGAAGGGCCACATATTCAAAAAAATCAAAGTTTCCATATGATGTCTTCCTGCATTGAAGGGAATCTGAACAGAATAGCAACTCCACCCCCTTTCTTATGCATTCTTTCCTGACTCATAAAACTAAAGTTGGGAGGGGTTGATTCGATAAGAACAGCTGCACTGTTATTTTGTTCAATCCAAGTTTCTGTTAAAAACATAAAATCGAGATTGTGCTCAGTGATAAAATCATTGATTAAAAATGTTTTTCCTGCCAAAGACCTGACATTTAATAAAGCTAGTTTAAGTTTGTTAAACACACTATCAGTCATGTTTTTTGTAACAAGCTGTGGCTGACATGGAATCACTGCTAAATTAGATACACTCACACAAACGTTTGAGCGCTTCCTGTTTCTATGATTCACCGCTCTTAATCTATTACCTATCAACACAGATATCGGCAAAGCTACTGGCAGGCAGGGCCCCGACATGTCCTGGAAAGAGTTGAGAGTGCCATACGCCCTTGAGCCTGGACCCATCACATATCAGTAAGAGTTTGTTGTGTTTTGTACACACACATCCTTATCAGGCTTCGGAGACTGCAGATGCCCCCTCGAAGGGAGGGGAGGTGGTCGACGTAGGCACGGTGATGGAGACGGGCGAGATGGTGCGGGGGTAGAGGACATGCTGCCAGGGGGGGGAGGTGGTTGACGTAGGCGCGGTGATGAGGACGGGGGAGATGGTGCGCGTCTCCGCGGTGATTTTGGTGGGCGTCGTTGAGGAGCGGGGGTAAAGGACATGGTGCCAGCCCTGCGTATCGCCTTCGTTTGGTCTTTGAACTCCAGGAAGGAATCGGTGCCAACCCTCTGTATCTCCTTTGTGTGTTCATCGATCTCCAGGAGGGTGGGCGAGGGTGAAAGGGTGAACGGAGTATCCTCAAAGGCGTTGACAGGGGGGGGGGGGGTCTCTCATAATCAGAACATTCCTCAGGCGGGTGCAGTGATACATCTTCAGGGTTTTCTGCGTGATGTGTTGTGTCTTTCTCCTGTTTTGATTCCTCTGGCCACTTGTCCTTGGTAGAGGGAACAGATTGATGACGCAGGCAGTTGAATATGTTAGAGATAAACAATTTCACTCCTGATTTGTTCAGGCAAACTGCATTTGCCTTGAAAAGATGTCTGCGATCCCAGAAAAAGTTAAAATTGTCAATAAAATGAACAGAATGGTCAGTACAGGCCGTTGAAAGCCAGGTGTTCAGTGCAAACAATCTGCGGAATCTCTCCACTCCTCTTCTGACTGGCGGTAGAGGGCCACTGATGAACACCTCTGCATTTAGAGAGCTGGCAGTTTCCAACAAACATTTAAAGTCTTCTTTCAGCACTTCTGACTGTTGTTTCACAACATCATTTGTTCCAATGTGCAGTACCACATTCTTCACAGTCGGATGTTCAGCCCCAATATGCAGGATCTTCTCAGCCGAGTCAGAGACCACATCCTTGGGAAAACAGAGTACTTTGGTGTTGTTCTTATTACACAGACCTTTTACATCTCTTACAGCAGAGTCACCCACAATCAGAGTTTCAGGCCCAGTCGTTAGCTTTCCCTCTAGCCTTTTACTTTTAGAGTAGCTATTGGTCCTTACCCTGCTGCGTGAAGAGGACAGGTTATCCAGGTCATCAGATCTCCGGTTCTCGGTCAGCGGAGCGTATCTGTTCTGGATTGGCACACTTGGTGGTTTAGGAGGATTGTTTGTAATTCTCCCTTTAGCAGCTGTCCACTGCTGTTTCCTAGTATGAATAGGGGTTGAAGAGGCGCTCTTCCTGGGTGATAACAATGCAGGCCAGCCGGTCGCATCACAGATTTCGGAGCTCTGGGCTCTGCCTGTTATCCGTCCTCCCAAATCCCATGGAAATGATTTACTCTTAGGCTTTGCACCCAGAGAGTTCCAGGGAGGACTACCACTTGTAGATTTATTACCCGGTACACAGCCCTCCTGTTCCTTGGAATCCTTGTAGCTGCTAACTAGCTGTGAGTTAGCATACCCTTCTCCATTATTTTGCAACACTGGTAAAGTCGTGTCATCCCCACGACATAGTCCATTCACTTCCACGTTAACTTCCAACCGTTGCATTTTCATTTCCAACACAGCCATCTTCTGTATAAGTTTCTGGAAGTCATCTGCGTACATTTTCAACTTTCCGGGATATCCATAGTCCTCTATATAGCTCCCTAAATGTATGTTGCAGACGACTTGAGATTGCGAGCGAATGCTACCCGCAGATTCATTCTCACAGCATTTATCAACCTTTTTCTTACTCAATATCAAGCTACACTTACTCATTTTAATTGAATAATGTAGGACTTTTGTTGCCGTCAGTTATGGGGAGAGTAGAGGCTCAGAATACTGAAATCTGTATCTGTATTAATGGACGTGCCGTTGTGCGATTAAGTGATTGGGCAATAATTTACAAACTCTTCAACTACAACCCTAATTATATTTTAAAACATTTTAGAAGGCCTCACGAAATACTTTAATGTAAATCAAAATGTAAATGTGAAGGGATGTGTGTAATGTGGTGATTAACATTATTCACCCACGGATCTATGGGTTGGGGTATTGTTGCGCACGGACATTTTAGTTAACCGGACTTCCTGTTGATGTGAAATACGAAAACATTTAAAAAAAAGGAATGAATACTTTATTCCGAGTGTGCTTGCTTTTCTCTTAGGAGGTCATCACATAACGGAATTGTAATATACGGTTCGGCTGCATTAAATATTACATATCTGCCGAAGTTCGCTATTTATGATGAGAAGACTTCTAGACAAACAGGAAGAACTGCTGCCGAAACTGAATATGTGACGTGGATCATAAATATATCAGCAATCAAACAACATCTTACATTTCTCTTCACACAATATGTCTCCTTGCAGTATCAATACTAATTCGGCTGACTTTTATATTTGATCCAATCGGTATATTGGTATATTTACACCATAACGGACCACAGCTGATAGAAAGGGACACCTGGTGGTTAAAGCACGCTATTGAAATGTATTATTTTTATTATTAGATATTAATAGGAGACACAGACAGACAAACTAATAAGGCTTTATTTAAACATTAAAGAATACTTTAGGTTAAGGTCTTATTTTGAATAAGAAAAAAGCTTTGGGGGTATACATATTAAGCCTGACAAAGTACTAATATATTGCTTTCCTGCTATGTTAACTACTGTATATTTAAGCACTTATTTTAACTGATATTATACATATGTATTATACTCTTATAAGATGCATGTAGATAGTATAAGAAATGTGCAGAATACGACAGTTTAATGGTGGAGGTATACACACATATTGATAGATGTCTTGTAATGCACTGTTGAGGAACCTGCGACCCAAGTTTTTCATCTCCGGCCTTGTCAGGTATTGAACATTCAATAAATAAAGAACACAGAATTATTAAATATAAAACACAGAATTTGTGTGATTATACTAAATGATTTACAAATAAACACCACTGCATATTTACAACTGTTACACATGCTGATGTAACGCAAATGTTTCCAACTTGGGATCAATAAAGTATATCTTATCTTAAGATGATCGATGGCTACTGCCATATTTGCAAAATGTGCCTCTGAACCTTGACAAGTGCATGTTTCAGGCTCATCAATTAAGAACAGGAGGGGTCACAATCATAAGACCAGCTGTTAAATAAAGCTCTTCTGACCTTAGCTAGCATGTGGGTATATATTAATGCTGCCCATTATGGGCACAAGCAATTTTCACCCATTTATTTATTAGTTTTTTATTTTATTTTATTTGAGTGTTTCCTATCCCCTAAACCTCCAGGGATGTACACAGTTTAATACTGGCAACTTCTTATTATGGGAAATACGAAAACGTCTTTTAAAACTACAATTCCCAGTAGAGACGTGCCATAGATAGAGAGCATGTTGCGAAACACACAATAGCCAGCATGTGTAGTTCTGGGGACGGGGTGGGGGACGGGGTGGACCCGTTCAAATCCAGTTTTGGACAGTCTGCCGTGGTTCCATCACATTTCAAAGTGCTGTTCGATGCTCGGCGTAACCCTCGGAGCACACTCTCCAATCACAGAGCTTGAGGACTATCACAGGGTTTGTCAAGCGAAGCGGAGAGAATACTTACTTCCCGGTGTAAAATTCTCTAAAGCAACTACTATGAGCTGCTCCGACCCTCGGTCCTGACGGACTCCAACTTGTGTTTATTAATCAAACAAATAAATAAACACAAGGATAATTATGTGTTATTGTTGAGTACATAACAGTGTTGTTTAGAAACCCATTAATACAGATACAGATTTCAGTATTCTGAGCCCCTACTCTCCCCATAACTGACGGCAACAAAAGTCCTACATTATTCAATTAAAATGAAGAAGTAAAAACAATAAGTGTGGCTTGATATTGAGTAAGAAAAAGGTTGATAAACGCTGTGAGAATGGATCTGCGGGTAGCATTCGCTCGCGATCTCAAGTCGTCTACAACATACGTTTAGGGAGCTATATAGAGGACTATGCTGCCCTACAAAGGCAAAAGACCTTAACTCGCCAGAGTGTAGAACTGAGAAAAATGACTTTAAAGTTGTTTTGTTGTCCAGCCAAATGAATTGTAGGCAGAATATTGAAAATGTGGCAATTCTTTGTTTTTTTAATGAAGTTAAATATCTACATAAAAATCTTGAGCTCAAACTTGACCTTTGACCTTTTTTCGGAAGTTAATGTACTCTGCCTTTGCATTGTCTGCAAAATAACAAGGGGTAATACCAAGGCAAAAGGCATTCACTTCCATTTAATCGCTCACTTGGTTGCTGATCACAATATAAAATCAGTTTATGTTACTAATGATAACATCTACATAAAATCTAGTGATCATGGTGCAAATTAGGCTCAATATAATATAAACCTAAATAAAATATAATGCAAATGAGATGGAATTAACATGTATTTGAAGGTGACAAAGTTGCATTACCAATTCACATCATTATGACCTATTTTATAAACCCATTGTTGTATTGAATTGAAACAACACTAACACTCCTCTTCTTATTCCTTAAATTGCAAGTTACATCTGATTTTGCAATGGCAATAATAGGTAACAATGCCCTAGGTTAAATATCAGTTAACGTTTTCAGATAAAATGTAGAGGGAATACAACTTGTTGTTGATGATGTAGTGTGTATGTTTTCTAATAGTGTATAAAAGTCACATCCTACAAATAAATTCACTTGCATAGAAAGTAAAATGTATAGTATTTAATGCAAATGCTGATGGTATACAAAATTAGAATTCATATTCTTTCCATAAAGTTCTCTCCCATAAATTAGATACTAGATTAAATCGAATGTGATGCAAATGCCTTATTGGTAACAATTAATCTTATTCATATATTAGTGATGGTTATCCTTCTTGTTCTTCCTCTCATTATTCTTCATCAGTGTTGCTCACATGCAGGGAGCTCCAGAATATCCTCCTGTTGGGTGGCATGAGGGGACCAAGCTTCTTGAGGATATCCCTCTTCTTTGCCTCCTCTATGCCCTTGTCTTGTGGCCTCAAGGTGGTGGGTATCTTTAGCTGAAATTTCTTTTGCAGGAAATCCAGTTCTGTGAAGTCTTCCTCCTCATGGGATATTTTCACAAACATACTCCTTGATCCACGTCGCAACTGGACAACTTTAAGGTCTGCCAGTTTGGGTAATTTCTTCGATTTGACTGCAGAGTGGCCATCCGTCCAGTCCCTGATGCCTTCATTTTTTAGCTCCACCACCTCAACTTTCTTAGAATTAGAGTTTTCCACCACAGAGAGGAAGTCGTCAAAATCATAGACCACTCCTCCTGGTCTGCTCTTCATCTCCTGCTCCAGGCCATGATGGAAACTGTCCGCACTCATAAATGTGTGCCCTGGCTGGAAAAACTTAAGGGTGATGTCTTCAGTTGAGATGGTCTGTGAGTTGACTATGGACACAAGTGAAGAGAAAAGGCACCAGTTTTTATTTTGAGAGCTACAATTGTCTACCCAGTAGACAATGTGCTTGATGTCCCGCTCCTTCTCCAATGCTGCTGCATAGGCTGATGTTATTTCTGCAGCACTCCGCCCTGCAATCCCCTCGTGGCAGACAACAGAGATGGTATTCTTTTTGTTGGTCTTTTTCCCAACTGACGCGAAGGTTTCATGATAAGCCACAATCCGTCTTGTGAAGACAGCTGACTTGACACCAGGCATTCGTGGGAGCATGATCACCTTCTGCAGATCTACACTTCTGGTCGATGTATCTTCAGGCCAGTCCCGTTCTGCATCTGACTGGTGGAATCTTTATGTATTTGCCATTTCTCACACTGCGGGCAGTTTGCTGCAGCCTCCCCCTGGTGGTCAGCCTTCACATGCTGTTCCTGCAGCAGACAGCTCTCACACTGCTCTTCTCCAAGCTTAGTAAAGCTAATGTTCAAAGACTTCACAGCCTTTCGATATGACTCGTAGGAGCACTTGTTGTCCTTTTCTATGTAGTCAGCATACATGAGTTTCATGCTAATGTCACTGGGGAGGTACGCCATGGGGCATGCTCCCTGCGGTAGTGGCTGACAGTCGGGTGGAAGGACTCAATGTGCTCATGCAATGGCTTCTGGTCCAGCTTGTTGGCTGGTGCATGTCTCCCTCTCTGATCTTTCGGTGGAGCAAGAGGAGTTGAGATGTCTTTGCCCATCACTGAAAGGACCAGGCTGTCGTTGGTTGGGTGGTACCCTAAAGTTGAAAGAAAGAACATTTTGCACACCTGCTGTGGGACCTGGTCTTCATCTTTCAGCCTGTAGATCAGGGGTGCCCAACCTTTTTTGAACCGAGAGCTACTTTTAAAGTTGCCAGTCTGCCGAGATCTACCAGTCCAAATAGAGAGGCGTAACCATTACTGACAGCCTACTACCAGGTAAATACACACTTCTACTTGTATAAAACTGACCTTTGTACGATGAATACTTCATAAAATACTGCAGATCCTTTATTTTACCTCTTTCTAATCTACACACATACAAGTATTTAACTGAAGTTACATAACAGTGTTGTTGATACAGAGTTGGAGTTTATTCACACGTCACATACTACAGTGGGTAATGTTTTCAAGAAACATTGAACAGTGCTGCCACATATGACACAGGGAAAAAAGAAAAGACTGAACCCTTTCTTTGCCATTATATAAAAATAGTGTTGATACAAAAGTATAAATTAGGCTTACTAATAAGACAACTCAGATCTGAAGCTACACAGGAATCTGCTGCCAAAGTGCAATAAAAAAGACGCCTTTAACATAGGATGCAAGCAACACTAGTTTCTTAACCTGAATTGATAATAGACTATCATCAATTTAAGTTTGCATTCTTATACCATTTTGTCCAATAATTATAATGAATAAGTTCAAACAAACTAAAACCTACATCTGATTAATAACGGTATCTAACTTGAGTTTTTATTATATCAAAAACCTGTTGAAATGCTTCTGTTATTTTTACTGTCCCCAAAAAGCGCGTCGCAGCCTCCAGGAATGCTTCTTTCACAACTTCGCCGTCTTTGAAAGACTTCATGTGTTTCGTAAGAACGTGACTGACAGGATAAGATGCTATGGTAGCAGCCTTGCTCTTGTTGTTAGGCCTGGTGAAAATGGACTGCTGTGCATTTAACTGTCCTTTCAGGTCCCTCCCCTTTTGGGAGCGTAGGGCAGAAGTAGGAGGGAATTCCGTCTCGTAGCGTTTGTGCACTGTTTTGAAATGCCGCTCCTAAATTACCCTTCTTCGATAAAGCCACGTTCGCATTGCAGATTAGACAGATGGACTTTGAATTGGAATAGATACAAAAATAATCATCCTCCCACTCGGAGTGAGAATTATATATTTTGGGCTTTTTTGCTTCTGCCATAATTGCGGTCTTGTGTGTGTTTGCGGACTGTGACTCCTGTTGACATGGACAACGTCAGCTAAATAGTGCCCACTGCCCACCAGCCACGCCCCCACACATGGGGTCATGCCGGCCAATCACAAAGCTTTGGTGCGTTCAAGTGCATTATTCTGGCACGGGAAGATTATGTTATAGGACATTAACGATAAAACAGAATATTGTTGTTCTATTTTTAGACACATCTCGCGATCGACTGGCAATCTCCCGTTCGATCGCGATCGACTTATTGGGCACCCCTGCTGTAGATGAAAGACCTGCCCCGCCGACTTGGTTTTCCATCACCACAGACTTTAGCGGTCGGTACCTGGCATACACTGTGAAACATGAAGGAACGTTTCTCAGGGTATGGCATATCCCAATACTTGCCCCAGATTTCTCTTCGTCTGTCCTCTGAAAATTTCTCAGAGCATTTTCTTCTGCATTTGGGGCCACATGGTTGTCTTATTGGTGGTTTATGAGTGGGCTCTGGGGGAGGAGCAAGAGTGGGCTGTTGTACTGTGGCTTCAGCAATGGCAGGCTCTGATGCAGTCAGTGGAGCAAGGGTGAGGTATTCTGGGGCTGGAGCAATGGTGGGGTCTGGTGCTGTGGCTTGAGCAAGGGTAGGCTCTAGTGCAGTTAGTAGAAGGGTTGGCTCTAGTGCAGTCAGTAGAAGGGTGAGCTCTAGTGCAGTTAGTAGAAGGGTGGGCTCTAGTGCAGTCAGTAGAAGGGTGGGCTCTAGTGCAGTCAGTAGAAGGGTGGGCTCTAGTGCAGTCAGTGGAAGGGTGGGGCTCTAGTGCAGTCAGTGGAGGGGTGGGCTCTAGTGCAATCAGTGGAAGGGTGGGCTCTTCAGGGGCTGGAGCAAGGATATGGCATATCCCAATACTTGCTCCAGATTTCTCTTCGTCTGTCCTCTGAAAATTTCTCAGAGCATTTTCTTCTGCATTTGGGGCCACATGGTTGTCTTATTGGTGGTTTATGAGTGGGCTCTGGGGGAGGAGCAAGAGTGGGCTGTTGTACTGTGGCTTCAGCAATGGCAGGCTCTGATGCAGTCAGTGGAGCAAGGGTGAGGTATTCTGGGGCTGGAGCAATGGTGGGGTCTGGTGCTGTGGCTTGAGCAAGGGTAGGCTCTAGTGCAGTTAGTAGAAGGGTGGGCTCTAGTGCAGTCAGTAGAAGGGTGGGCTCTAGTGCAGTTAGTAGAAGGGTGGGCTCTAGTGCAGTCAGTAGAAGGGTGGGCTCTAGTGCAGTCAGTAGAAGGGTGGGCTCTAGTGCAGTCAGTGGAAGGGTGGGCTCTAGTGCAGTCAGTGGAGGGGTGGGCTCTAGTGCAATCAGTGGAAGGGTGGGCTCTTCAGGGGCTGGAGCAAGGATGGAGTCAGGTGTGCTGGTGATAATGAAGAATTGAAATACAGTGTTATGGCAAAAAGTTTAATACAGTGTAATTCTGGTATATTCATTTTTATGTCACCTGATATATGGGATGTTAAGTGTTAGTTAATGAGAGAAATGTATGTGCGTTCATTTCAAGACTCCTAAAGAGCATGAGACGATTGGGTCACACACAATTAGAGAGACAATGGTCCTTCTGATTCTGGGTGAGCTGACTTTGGAGTGGAAGGGAAGTTCAGAGATGGCTTTAGGGTAGGGCAGGGGTCTGGAACCTTTTTGACCAAAAGAGCCATTTTGCTCCTTTTTCCAAAAAATTGTTTTGTCTGGAGCCGCAAAACATATTAGTTTTTTATTGTTATATCAGACAAAAACTACAGTATTTTTGCATTTATTAGGCTATTTATGACATGATATAAAACTGTTAACCTCTAATAAGAAACAAAGAACTCTTATAAGGAGAATTAAAAAATAATACACAGGCCTACTTTAAAATACATTAAACACAGTACTTGGGGAGTCCTCTGCACATTTGAAGGAAAAAAAAATATTATTAAAATGGGCCCACTTTGAAATAAATAAAACATATAGCTGCACCCTAAAAAGAGTTAAAGGCAGGGTAGGTAAGAATGGAGAAACCAGCTCGAGTGCGCTAGAATTTGAAAGTACACAACCGGAAAGAATATGCCTCTTCCTTCAGACTTTCTTACAGAGTCCCTCCTCCAACACACACGAACGCACACATGACCAATGAGGGCACGAGATACATTTGTGCACAGATGGAAGGCTGACAGGCAGTTAGGCCATCCAGTTATTTTAGCCGGGCCGCCTCAGATGATTGGTCGTGATTTTTACAGCGCGACGGCTTCCAGAGATTAATTTTTGTATATATTTATTGTCAAAGCATTTAATATATTCATTGCTATCGTGACGTTAAGAGCATTCCATGGAATATAACAAAGTGTTTTCTGAAATAAATTACATACCCCATTGAATTATGACTTAAGATCGTCAGCTGTCTTCCTCTCCCGTGTTGTTCCTCGATACGTAAAGGCTGCAGCACCTTTGACAACTTCTCTCTACATATCAAACATACCGGTAAACCAGCATCGTTTGCTGTGAAAGCATACAACTCTGTCCACGCAGAATTAAATCCTGTGTTCCTCCGGTAAAAGAAAAGGCGCTCGCGCGGGACCGTAGCGGGATGTGACGCATATTTTAGTTTACCTAATTAAAACCGTTTTGTTTTTTATTTATGTGTCACAGTATCACCTCAAAATACAAGATACGAAACATTTTCAACCATGCAACAAAATATAAACAGTCCTACAAATACTTTTATTTTATTTCCTTCTTATTTTTGTCTAAGCTCATGGGAGCCAGAGCAGAGGGTTTAAAGGGCCGCATGTGGCCCGTGGGCCGCGGGTTGCCGACCCCTGGGGTAGGGGAACAGTTAAGCTTTGTTGGTTAGCTGGTCCTGAGGAGGTCATGAGATGAGGACTGTGAAACCCCAACAAATATGGCTTTCATAAAGAAAAACATGTGACATTGGTGTGTTGAGCTGGAGGATAAGAGGTGTGTGCGTCAAACATGCATAGGGAGGATGTATGTGTTTATTGTAGTAGCTAGGTATAATTACTGCCCAAACTATGTGTTTGTGTTTTGTTGATTTCTATCTGTTTTTTCATGTTATAAGTACTAAATTGCCACCACATTTTGGAATAATTGGTTTGAACAGATGTGTGTGTTAAAAATGTTTTAGGGGGAATGTGTGTGCGTTCTGTTAAAGAGTCCTCTGTCTGTGAAATTACTCCAAAGCATGACTGGGACTGCCTAAGGGTGTACACACACACACACACACACAAACACACACACACACACACACACACACACACACACACATACACACACACACACACACACACACACACACACACACACACACACACACACACACACACACACACACACACACACACACACACACACACACTGTAAGGAGATGGAATCAACAAACTGCTGACTCATTGCTTAGGGTTCGCCCAGAAGTAAAACCGGCCAAACTCTTCCCCGCTTATGTGTATAAATACTGTAACATTCTTATGCTCTGGGCTCTCTTCCTGACTGGCTGTCGTGGTACGTATATCACACGGTGGTAGGAATTGAGCCCGGAGTACTGTTGCAGAGTGCTCTGTATGGTGTATTGTGTTGTGTTTTACCATTAAAGCAGATTATTGTTTAACCCTTATCCCGGTTGCTTTGAGTTTTCCTTCTTTTAAAGCAAACTCATATAGGATCGGCGCGGAGCAGAGATATCTACTCCAACAATTTGGTGACAACGACGTGGGTGAAAAGGGTTGTTTAGAGGAGAACACTAGCAGCCAGCGGACGGAGGGAGATGCCTGGAATAATCTCTGACAACTAAGGATCCTACAACTGAAAGGTAAAACAGACGCCTGTTTCTATCGAAAGTCTGTAATTGGCTCAAGCTAAACTTTAGAGTTGTCAAAGATATTTCCAAATGTCATTTACGGTAAAGAATGCAATGCATAGTTTAGCATAGGTAGGTAAGTTATAAATAAATAAAGCAACGGTTAAAAGCTTCGTAGATTTTTCAGAATCATACGGCTACTCGTTAGCTACAAGTGAAGCAGCGAAGTAGTTTCAGCGTCAGGTATTGAGTCTCTGGCGACTGGAAGGGTATAAGAGTCCCTACGCCTAGTGGAGGTATCGAGTCCCCGCAGGGTATACTTCGCTGGTGGAAGTCAAGTGGTAGTAGTGGTAGCCAACTTCCGGCAGTTGCCGGCAGTTGCCGGAAGTTGGCTAGAGGGGACGCTGGCGTGTTTTTCGCCGCTCTTCTTGCCAACGCTTATTCCTCGTGTCTATCACTCCCTGCCATCAAATCTTTTTCACATACACAGCGAAAAGATTGTTCTGCTCTGGTTTTGTGTTTCTGCCATCTCCGTTGCTCAGCTGATTATGTTTGGCTGCTGTTTAGTTCCTAGCCTCTGCCGTCCTGCCATTAGCAAAACGAGCTCACCGTCGTGCTCTGCTATCCGTGGAATCCCCGCTCTGGAATACCCCAACTGGGCTCCTCTCTGTCCCGCTCCCTGGACTACCCACGAACCCTCCCTCAGTCCTGCCATCTCAAGTAGGGGGTTTTCCATTACCGCTGCTGAGGTTCGAGGTCCGGTTTCTACCAGGCTAATGGTGCTAGCTGCTAGCTGGCTCGCTGTTCTTCCCACATGCCCTACCCCGGAGCCTGCGGTCTTCAGACTCTGGCCCCCCGCACCAACCTGTGAACCTTCGGGGATAGAGCCTTCAGTATGGCAGCCCCCACTCTCTGGAACGCTCTCCCTGCGGAGATCCACAACATCCCCACACTTGACGCCTTCAAAAGGGCCCTCAAGTCCCATCTGTCTGACAAGGACTTCGGCCCCAAATCTATTTGTTGTTTTGTCTGACTGCCTTTTGTTATGTTATGTTTGTTATGTTTGTTTATACTCCTGTTCTTCCTTGTAAAGCGACCTTGGGTATTATGAAAGGCGCTATAGAAATCCAAGTTATTATTATTATTATTATTAGTATCGAGTCTCCATCCGTGACAAAATTGAATAGCAAATCCAAGGTTCATAGGAGTTGGAGGTGAGCTATATGTGAATGCAAGAGCAGAAACGTGAACTTCAAAAGCCATTGAAATTAACGCATTTCTCACTGTCTTGTTCTGTTGGGTTTAACGCCCATTCTGTTGAAAGAAATATTGCATCTTAAAAGCTGAACAGACAGCGTGGAGGATATATTTATGTGCTTATGAATAAATACAATATATTAATGAACATAGGATGGCCTTAGTCAGATAAAGAAATGCGAAGTCATAATGGAAGGATACCAGAAAAAAATAAATAAAATAAAAGCCCCCCTTTCTCCACATTGCTCTAATTGCTGTGCAGCAGCCCGGAGTGTGACTGCTTGCTCTCTTCTCTAATGGAGTGAATAATCAATGAGTGATCTGAAGTTGCAGTGAATAACATTGAAAATTAATAGATCGATGTGTGATTTGAGGTGGTAGATATTTAAATAAATAAGAAACTATAATTTGTTGTTTTTAGCATAGTTTTTGTGGGATACAGTTACGTCACATTGTGGTTTTTTAGAGAAGTTTTGAGAACTGATTGTTACTATTGCATTGCATTGTGAATTTCGTGGTATTTGTCATTAACTGAGAATTTTACTTAATTATATTTCAGAGGAACTTAATTGCATACAGTAACGTTGAGGGAAAGTAAAAATAGGTTTACTGAGTATATGAAGTACATGTAGGTTAAAGTTTGATTCAAATTACATATAATAGTGGATTATTCCACCTGGATTACACATAGAAAGAGGAGAATTTGTTAAACATTAGATAACAAAATCACTGTAAGAAATATATATTATAATGTTATTTAGGAGTTGTATTGTTCATACAACAGTGAGATAGGAAACTGAGAGCGCAAACAATTCACCACAATTGTGTTTTTAAGGTTGTGTAACTTTGTCAGTCAGAGGGAAGCTGTTAATGTTTAAATATTACAGAGGTGCTGCACGAGGCTAAAAGCCATCTCACACGGTTTGATAACACATGGAGGTGATTGATGAGAGAAGCTTGTGGACAGCTGCAGGGCCCAGGGAGAGAGAGAGAGAGACAGAGAGAGAGACAAGGAACTATGATCAATAGTTGGAGTAAAGATGTACACGAACAATGAGAGTAGATTAAGTTGTTTTGTTTTTCATGCTTTTCACCAAGGCTCATTTGAGTGGTTATTGTTTAAATGGAGTGTTGTTTTGTGTTATATTGTGTAAAATATAATGTACCCACACGCATGTGGTTTATTTGGCAAAGTTCATTTTAAAGTCAGCCACCTCATGGCTAGATCTCATCTCTGAGAGTCCATTGTGTTAATGTTAAGAGGTCCTTTTGTTCTTCAGGCCACATGTTCAGGATGATCAGCATCCAAGTTATTTGACCCCATGAGGTCAAGAGTCATTCTGTTAGACCACAATCTTGTGTAAGACAAATCATTGTTCTTTTGTCACATTTTGAATTACATAAGATTTCATTTTGCTAAATCAATTTATCTATAAATGTTGTAGTTGGAGTTTGGTGTTTGCTAACATTTTTAGGAACGACATAGGCCTACACTTGGGTCAAATTACATTACTGTGATCAGATTAGTGTGCTCTGCAGGTTTACTATTGTTCTAACCAAGCAGTGGGATTTTTAAGTACAGGGGGGTTCTTTCATAGTGTGTGAAATATGCGATGCTGGAAACATGTAGGTGTTGAAAAACTTAGTTTGGGTAAATATGTCACAATGGACGAAACGATTATTAGAGGGAGTTTTTGTAATATCATTAGTAGACATTAATGGTGTTGTTTAGATGGCAGTTAACTACTAAGACAAATAGTATGATTAGAAAGAGACAGAGTGGAAAGGGTTGGATTTATTTAACCTCAGTGTGCTAGAATTTCTATAGGTAATGCGTCCCGAGACCTGGACTCTCTCTCTCTGCCTGTCAGACGGCTAAGACCCCGATCCGCTGAGCAAGCAAAGGCCTATCCCAACCAGGAGACTGCTCCTTCTCAATAGACCAGACAGAGAACCAGAGCTGAACCAACAACTGCATCCAGAACTATCTCCACCTGTGGCATCCAGAACCAAACAGCTTGCTGACAGGCAGAGATCTACTCTCATCAGTCCCTCAGGCAGGGCTGAGCCACGGGATTTGGCAAAATAGCAAAGTGTGGGTCATGAGAGCAGAATCCGCCCTCCATAAAGCAGCAAAGAGACTGTAAAGGAGGAGATGAAATGCAAAGCAGTACAAAAACCGCGGCATGATGGGGGCTGCAGATGTAGCTGGGCAGATGGCTGCCTCAAAGACTTACAGCGAATGGATTCAACAGCTGATGGATAAAGGGGGAGGAGTCAGAATCAGAGGAGATGGTGGAGCAGAATGTCACGGCGGCCTGGGTCGCGGCTTGAGATAAACCAGAGGAGAGGGGAAGGGAATCAACGGGAATGAGTGAGTTTACACATAAACACACTTATTATAAGCGCACATTTGAAGAAACTATTAAAGTACAATGAGAATCATCCTAAAACACACTGAGGGATAAAGGGGGAGACATGACAGAGTAGAACCATATTCTCAACTTGAATTGACTTGATAAATAAGTGAAGAAAAAAGTTGTATTAACCATGAATTAATCAATTGGTAAATAAAAAATAGCAGTAAAGAGGAAACTATTAAAGTAAAATGAGAATCATCCTAAAACACACTGAGGGATAAAGGGCGAGACATGACAGAGTAGAACCACATTCTTCAATCTTTTCATCATGTTAACAAATCATTCTTCAAGAGATTTTTATTCACCTGTGAATAAAGTACTGATCTCATTTGTTACAATATTGATCACCATTAAAAGGGTAATTTTAGGAACCACTTTATAAGACAAATCTTTATTTGTATGGATAAGGTTAAAGGGAGAGCTAGTGCCAAGCCAAATATAGTATTCCAATCTATAAAGTAGTGATTTCACCATTGTGCCTTAGTTATTACCATAGGATAAAGTAGGGAGTAATTGTTGCATGTTCGGACACCCAGGGTTCCACACACTGCTAAAGAATTTAACATTGTTTTTTAGGTAGACCAGAATTGAAGATAAATGCGTATAATGACCTATGAAAAGCTACACAGGTCCTAGTAATGGTTTGACTCAAGATAATAATTATATGCACAAGTTTCTGAAATAGATCTATTAGACATGTTAATATAGATTAGGTGTTAATGAACTGCAGTAGTAGTACAATAAGGAAGCGACATTTTTTGGCTAACACTTTTCAGGGAATGTGGGGAACAGCTGTTCCAATGAAAAGTTAGAGATATCTGGAAAATTATAATTGTAATCGTGAATTAATAAATGATGGCGCTCCGTATATACAGATTTTTGTAGACAAAGGATACTGGCCTATGCTGAAATATCAAAGTCTCTGCAGAGCACGACACATGGCCAAAAACACTGAGACCAACTGACCTTTGACCCTGACCGACAGTGTAACTTGAGAAGGCACTGTCAATGACTGACTCTGGGGTGTACCTGACCAAACTTGACTTTACAACCTGACAGTGTGAGTGTGAATGTGAGTGTATGTCTGCATGTGATCAGTGCAACTGCATGATTTAAAACAATGACTAATCAAGCATGTTTTTGGACTAACACATTATTCTGGGGCTCAATAAAATTCCACAGAATTGGAAAACCGCACTTGTGCACTCCCACAGGAGTTTGCAGAATGTGAAACTCAAACTAAAACATGAAGATTCTGTTTCTTTTAGGACTGAAAGATGGAGAGAAACATTTCATTTCACTGAAGTGTTTACTGTGGAAATGATGGATGTACATTTGGGAAAAATGTTTGGTATTTTCTTATAATCCATTATTACCTGAAGGTTTTCTTCCCATACAGAATTTTGGTTACACATGAGTTCATGTGTAAAAAGAGGGAGTGTAAACTTCACAATCTACATTTTTCATTTAGGGACTGAAAGGAACCTGCTGCCCCAACTCGATTGTTCAATCTGACCATTGATTGACAGTTTTAGAATTGACCTGCTCCATATCTGGGGATAAGATACTGTTTGATGAATGTTGACATGTTTCTAATATTGATTGAGTTATAACAGGTTACACAGATGCAGAATCAGTGGCCAAGGGGCTACTGTGAGAGATGTAATTCCAGAATGGAATACTGAAGAAGTTGACCTGTGAGTAATGTTTCAACAGGTATTAAAGTAACTGAGGTTTGAAATGTAGAAAGAACATATTACAATTAAAGCTAAAACATAGTAATGTAATGAGACAGCATTTAATTTAGACAACATCATGTAATTAGCCTGGTAAAGAAGTAAAAGCCATAGCCTTTATTGTTTAGGTCATTATGGGGATATACATTTCATCTAAATTCATAATAGAAAGACATTTGATGACAGTTTGTTGGAATTCTGTATTCATATGCAGTGGTGGGTCAAACAGCTGAGGGCCCAGGAGCCCTGAGCGTAGGCTTGAGAGATTTGTATCAGATTTCTCCACACAGGTTGCTGGCGCCAAAAGGGGGACCCAGGAGGCCGACACAGCGGAGTTCGTCTGGCTGAAGGTCATCAGGACAAAGTGGCTCAACCCCAGGCTCTCCGGCCCCGACCGAGTGACCCAGCGGATCTCTCATGCCGTCTGCCTAGGAGAAAAGGGGGACAGCTCGTACCACGGGAGCCAGTGTGCGGCGGGGAAACCACCTGCTAGGACCAGGGGACGACATCAGGACGGACGTGGCTCTCGTCAAGGAGGTCGACTTGGAAGCTGTCATCAGCGGGCTGGAGGAGAAGGACCTCGAGAACATCCATGCAGCAGACGACTTGGAAGCGGCTGTCAACGGGCTGGGGGACTTATCGAGGCAGCAGAGGAGTCTACTTCTCTCTGATCAGTTCCACCCGTGAAGGGAAAGCCGCATCTCCCCCCCCCCCCCTCAGGTTACACCTCTCATGGTTCCTTCACTGTCATGGAAAATGGTGTTCTGTCTCCATGAAGGTTTCAAGTACTCTAAATCCCAGCTTCGGATGGATTTATACAATGTTTGGGGGACGGACACAGTGGAAAAGAATGACAGTGGGTATGTTTCAAAATGCCTTGTTTAAGTTTATCTCTGGAGAAAGAGATACAAAGGGGGAATTGAAGAATTGAAAAAAAGTGTTATGGCAAAAAGTTTAATACAGTGTAATTCTGGTATATTCATTTTTATGTCACCTGATATATGGGATGTTAAGTGTTAGTTAATGAGAGAAATGTATGTGCGTTCATTTCAAGACTCCTAAAGAGCATGAGACGATTGGGTCACACACAATTAGAGAGACAATGGTCCTTCTGATTCTGGGTGAGCTGACTTCGGAGTGGAAGGGAAGTTCAGAGATGGCCTTAGGGTAGGTGAACAGTTAAGCTTTGTTGGTTAGCTGGTCCTGAGGAGGTCATGAGATGAGGACTGTGAAACCCCAACAAATATGGCTTTCATAATGTGACATTGGTGTGTTGAGCTGGAGGATAACAGGTGTGTGCGTCAAACATGCATAGGGAGGATGTATGTGTTTATTGTAGTAGCTAGGTATAATTACTGTTCAAACTATGTGTTTTTGTGTTTTGTTGATTTCTGTCTGTTTTTTCATGTTATAAGTACTAAATTGCCACCACATTTTGGAATAATTGGTTTAAACAGATGTGTGTGTTAAAAATGTTTTAGGGGGAATGTGTTTGCATTCTGTTAAAGAGTCCTCTGTCTGTGAAATTACACCAAAGCATGACTGGGACTAAGGGTAGACACACACACACACACACACACACACACACACACACACACACACACACACACACACACACACACACACACACACACACACACACACACACACACACACACACACACACACACACACACACACACACACTGTAAGGAGATGGAATCAACAAACTGCTGACTCATTGCTTAGGGTTCGCCCAGAAGTAAAACCGGCCAAACTCCTCCCCGCTTATGTGTATAAATACTGTAACATTCTTATGCTCTGGGCTCTCTTCCTGACTGGCTGTCGTGGTACGTATATCACACGGTGGTAGGAATTGAGCCCGGAGTACTGTTGCAGAGTGCTCTGTATGTTGTATTGTGTTGTGTTTTACCATTAAAGCAGATTATTGTTTAACCCTTATCCCGGTTGCTTTGAGTTTTCCTTCTTTTAAAGCAAACTCATATAGGATCGGCGCGGAGCAGAGATATCTACTCCAACAATAAGCAGATAGTCTGCTCTGTAAAACAGCTCATCATCAGTACTGATTTCATTGTAATTGTCCAGAATTGTCCACTCCTTATCTTCTAGTTCTTCAGCAGGGGGCTGCATTTTGGCTGCATTTGGCTGCATTTTGCAAGGAACTGAAATAAATAAATAAAGTAATAATTGGAGACATGCATGGAAAATGTATATTGTAATAGGCCTTTGTAAACATACGGTGTGTCCTTGGGCAAGACACTTCACCTGAACTTGCTCCTGTGGGTATTGTCCACAGTATCTGACCATTGCATGTATAATATATGTGTAATGTGTGTATATGTAAAGCGCTTTGAGTCATTGAAAAAGCGCTATAATAAATGTAAGGAATTATTATTATTAATTATACACCCATCTGTGACTGTCACCCATCAGTTTTTTTTCTAAATACATATAGTATACATATAGTATATTGAATAATGCAGTGTGGGCTAATTGATAGAAATTCACATTAATTAACCTGCACCCATCTTACTGTTTTGTGACTTTCAATTTATATCAGAGTTCCCGTTAGCCGGTAATTACCGGACTATGACCGGTAAAATATGCTGAAGACCGGCAAATCTAAATCTCTCCGGTCAAAATGTCCGGTCAAAAATAATTTCCCCTTAGCGCAATACCGCATCAGTTGCGCCACTTAGCCTATGTGACAGACAAGAATAGTATGTGCCAGACAAAAGAGTATGTGACAGACAAGAAGAGTGTGTGACAGACAAGAATAGTCAATTATAATGTCTAACACTTAATGTGGAGAAAGAGATGTCCTGTATGGGTTGATTGTGCGGTGATCTGTTGGTAATTATGCCTCGGGGTTCGGGTGGGGATGTAAACAAATGCATAATGCGGCGCTATACTCTGTGGCCTCACCCGGTTGCATAGCGACGCTTATTGTTTAGGTGTCTTTTAATAAGCAGGTATTCATATAATTAGCTAGATCTGATCGATATGGACATAAATGCGAGTGAAGTCTAATCTGACGGGAGAGAGAGATCAGCTGCTGCTGACGAGTCGACACGCAGCTCTTCATGATCACCTGCAGCGGTGAGCGAAGCAACACACACACTACAGTTTAGAATATCACACGTAGCCTAGCTATTTTAATTACCTCTCAAACTAGGCTACCTAAACTAGTTATAGATATGTTTAGTTTTACTCTCGGGTCACTCATTACTGGATCCGCGAGCTGCATGATACTGACGGCAGTGGCGGGCTGTCAGCAGAGGGATACTGTTACGCCTAAGCTAGCTAACGGCATTAGTAACGCTAGGCCCTCTATCTAGCTATCTATCTGTCTATTTATCTATCGATCAATCTATCTTTCTTGTATTCTAATCTTTTTCTTACCTTGATCTTGGTGTCTGCGTTGCAAAGCCATCTCCACCAACATTTTACCTTGAGAGCAATGAGCCATTCTTAAAAGATAAGTTAAAACAACCACTGCAACAATATTTGCTTTACATTTTATTCAAAATACTGTGTGTGTCAAATGCTTTGATGACAGAAGGCATAACACCGTAACTCCAGCGCGGTAAAACAGTAACTTCAATTTGAAGCGCATCAAAACAAAGACAGAGTACCGTAACTCAATTTGAGCGTTCTGGAGTGCAGCGAAACAAAGACAAAGAACCGTAACTGATGTTACGGGATTCTGCCTTGGCTTCTCTAGGCTTTTTGGAAGTTACGGCAAAGAGCACACAGTTTTCTCCCAAAAAACAACAAAATTGACTCAAGATATTTGTCCACATGATAAAGCAGTTCTTTAATGTTCCAAAAATGACAATAACTCATTTTCGACCAAAATCGAAGTTACGGTCTTTTGCCTTTGTAGGGCAGTATGGACATCCCGGAAAGTTGAAAATGTACGCTAAGGGCCCCCCCCTTGCGTTGGAAAAAGCCGACACAGGGGACTTGACATAACGTCAACATAGGCCGACCTGGGAGTGAGGATGTGTTGGTCTGTCCGCTGCATCTACGCACACACTGTACCACACACACCTACTGCTCCTAAAGCAATCAGGCTACAGCCGTTGTGTATTTTATTATGTGAAGCACTAAATGGTTTTAGAAAAATATCGACTCTTTGTTTGTAGATATCTACTAAACTAAAGCAAATAAAGAGAGTAGGCCTGTTATACTGAGTGATATATATTATACACACTGCTCTGCTTTCTGCACGGACCTCACAGCCAGGGGCGCCGTAAGGGGGTGAAAAGTTAGGACGATTCTAAGGGCCCGTGACTGACAGGGGCCCCAAAAAATTGTAGAACATTAAGAAAAAATGTTTAAGTAACCTTTCATCAATCATCAATAATTAACATTACTATAACGTTATATGGATCATGTACTCACTAAACTTACGATTCATTTCACTTTTTTTGTTCGAAAAGTTAATTATCCAAAGCCTCTGTACACCCCCCTCTATTTACATGTAATGGTTTGGTCCTGTCTCCAAACGCTGTGCGGCACCGCATTTTCTAGCAGAGTGAGAGCATGTGAGCTAGTGATGGAAATTATGGCCCTTTATATATATATATATATATATATATATATATATATATATATATGAAGGGAGCCGGATCTTATGGCTCCTTTCCTTTCAAAGAGCCGTTCAAAAGAGCCCTTTATTTGAAAGGGGGCGGGGTTACTAGGTTTATCTGCGAAATAATCACCAGGATAATGATATTGCCAGACCTAATGTCAATAATCTGCATTGTAAACATGACACAAGGTGGCGCCATATCCATGTCATTCATGTCAGTGAATGTACTACTTTGAATTGACCCTTTGTATGTATTCAGTAAATAAAGTTGCCTTGCCTTGAATGAAATTCACGCAACTATTAATATTAGATACTGTGTTTTTAAAGGTGGGGTAGGTAATTTTGGCTAGAATTTGAAAATACCCAGCCGGAAAAAATCTGCCACTTCCTTACAGAGCCCCTCCTCCAACACACACAAACGCGCACATGACCAATGAGGGCACGAGATAAGTTTGTGCACAGATGGAAGGCTGACAGGCAGGTAGGTATAGGCGGCGCATGAGGCTCAGGTTTGGGAAGGCTAAATCACTTTTTTTACCTGACGCTGCCCGCCTCTGGCATCTAGAAAAGAGATCAACTCAGTGAAAGCACCGCCTGCTGACCAATCAGAGCTCAGTGTGCGGAGTTTAAATCTATCAAGTCATATTACAGGATAAAGGAAATACAGTTTAAACTGCCGTATGCAGAGAAGACGCCGACGTGTCGCACTTATCATTCATATCACATCATCAATCAGATCATCGATCTAATAATATATCATATTTCCTTATCTGAGCCAGCTTCTCGAGCCGTATCTGGCCGTGCATCACCTACATTGTCACATATAGCCTACTGTTGTTGGAGCACCACCCAATCGAGTGGTTGGAAGGTTCACCTCTGCTCCGCGCCGTCCGTTGATGAGTAGTCTGTTACAAGGAAAGGACTCGAACACCGAGGAATGAGATAAGCAATAAGCTGAGTTTAATGGTAAAAAGCAACAATACAAAATACAGAGTACTCCGGGCTCAAGTTCTACCACCGTGTGATATATACGTACCACGACAGCCAGTCAGAAGAAGAAGAGCCCTGAGTGTAAGAATGTTACAGTATTTATACACATAAGCGGGGAGGAGTTGTGTTGGTTGCTCCTCCCTAGCTATTTGTTATTGGCGATTTCACTTCTGGGCGAGCCCTAGACAGTGAGTCAGCAGCGGTTGACTCCGTCTGGTTCGCCCCATCTTCTTACAAGGAGATGTTAACAGATGACCAATGTATAGCTGGGATCACACACACACACACACGTGCCTGTGTCCTTATAGGGATGTTTCACTATATCAGTAATCATACAGCATGTATAGCCACTGCAATGAACACACACACATTTTATCATGCAGCCTACCACACAAATGTCACATGTTTTCCTCTCTGGAAGCTATACTTGTATGTGTTTAAACGTCATCGTCTCATGACATCCTTAGGATTAGTTAATTAACAAAGGTTAACTGTTCTCATACCCTAAGGCCTTCTCTGAACTTCCTCCCACCTCGAAGTCAGCTCACTCAAAATAAATACATCTATCGATAATTCAGAACGACCATTGTCCCTCTAACTGTGTGACTCAATCGTCTCATGGCCTCTCTAGGAGTCTTGCAGGATATGAATTATCCAATTAACTAACGTCTGCACATGAACGCACATACATTTTCCCTATGCAGCTTACACACCAACATCCTTATCGTTTCTTAGCTAATGCATGCTGGATATGAACCACTTACTAACAAGACTTTAACTGTATTATGTCTGAGGAAGCCCCTCTCTTGGAGTTCCTCTAACCTCTACCAATTCACTTAACATGGGTACATCTGCTGTTAATTGCAAAGACCATTGATAATTAGCAAAGAGACTCATGGGCCTCTTCTAATGACTTTCTGAAAAATACTTATCAACGGGTAATCATTTTACTCAAGGCAGAAATCACAGGTTGTACTGTACCTTACCTACTCACAAATAGCCAAAAAACCACCTTTTGATTATAACACAAAAGTGGAAGAAAAGACCATTTGCGCTAATCTACTTCTACTTAAAATGGGACATCATTTTAGGAATATATATATATAAAAAACCTCTCTATATTTAAGAGGAAAAAATGGACTCGTCCATTCAAGTTTAACACACATCCTATATATCAGGTGCCATAAAAATGAATATACCAGAAATACGCTGTATTAAACTTTCTGCTATAATACGTTACTTTACTGTATGCAGACGTATTATTTGAAGCAACATATTAAGTTGACGAAACACTCAACTCAAATGTAATTAAAGTCAGATCCACTCGTGTCAGTGATATCATAAAACTGTTGTACGCTTTCAAACACTTTATAGTAGTTTATTTATTTTTTAACCAGTTCAGGTGCAACTATGTGGCTTGTATCCATCCATCCATCTTCTCCCACTTATCCGTGGTCGGGTCGCGGGGGTAGCAGTTCCAGCAGAGAGCCCCAAACTTTATTTTCCCTGGCGACATCAACCAGCTCTGACTGGGGGATCCCAAGGCGCTCCCAGGCCAGCAAAGAGATATAATCCCTCCACTTGGTCCTAGGTCTACCCCTTGGTCTCTTCCCAGCTGGACGTGCCTGGAACACCTCCCTAGGGAGGCACCCAGGTGGCATCCTAACTAGGTGCCCGAACCACCTCAACTGGCTCCTTTCGACGCGAAGGAGGAGCGGCTCAACTCTGAGTCCCTCCCTGATGACCGAACTTCTCACCTTATCCCTAAGGGAGACACCAGCCACCCTGCGGAGAAAACCCATCTCGGCCGCTTGTATCCGCGATCTTGTTCTTGCGCTTTATCACTGCCTGTGTTCTGGTTGAATTGCATCCAAATGCTGCTGCGTTTTCGCGTTTGGCTCATTTTCCATCCGAAAAACACGTCGTCTATCTGTCCTGTACCACTTGTTATGACTTCTCTCTCTCGCGTATTCCATTAAGACCCACCCCACCTCACTCCTCGTGCTGAAACCTACCAATCAGAGTAGGGGCGGGTCTTCACAGAATACTTTTGGGGAACAAAATCAAGCTTTTTAAAAGGCGAGTGAATTTTGGCAGGCAGTGAATGCGGACCAACGATTGAACGATAACAAGAACGGCTCTCACCAAGTAGGACTCGGTTCCCCTCGTTCGTACCAAAGAGCCGTTCAAAAGAATTCGCTCGTTCGCGACTGACACATCACTAATGTGAGCAGGGATGCTAGTACTTACGTGTGTACGATATCTCAACGACTAACAAAGTCAGGCTTTCAAAAAAGAAAAGAAAGACAAGAGAGAGCGACAGTATGTCTCCCAGTTTTGCTCTGATTTAGCACCACCATCAGGCCTTTTCATTTCCATTTCTGTTTTGTTGTCCATTTACACTTTAATACCCGCTTATTTTGTAGTTGGTATGTATATTTAATTAGAAAATCTGCTGCTTATGTTATTTTTGTTGTGATAGCATTTTATAAATGATAATATTGGTGTTAATGTTCACTTTATTTTAATTTAAGAGGTCATGTATATTTAAGTTATATTTATTTTGATTTATGAATGTTCCATTCAAAAATGTTATTAAAAAGGCATGTGAATGTTAGTGTTATATCAAATAGTGAATTCTACTGCAGTAGAATGTTGCACGTCTGCTCACTGTTATAGTTTCACAGCTCAGTGTCAGTAAATATTGTGAAGTTAGTATTGGACCACAAGATAGATGCAAGCCTGTACAGGTAGAGTTATTTGAAGCATGAATGAGTGGGTTGGGTTCTGGAGGTGTGGTTACAGCAATTGTGCTTGGTTGGCGTGGCCTGTGCCTGGTGGTGGGGCCCAATGTGATATCTTTTCATGGGGCCCAAAATCCCTGGCGGCGCCCCTGCTCACAGCTTTTCTCTCTGTAAACATTGCGTCGCGATGAGAGCAGTTAATAAAACTAGAAAATGCATTTCCTGCAGAAAATGCGTGTGAATGCTGTAAACTGTGAACATTTATGGCTGAATTTAGCTGAAATTGCAGAAAAAGCTGAATATGTTATTAGCTGAATGGTAGCTGCTTTTTGTTAGGGAAATTATTGACCTAGACTCCTAGATATGACGTACAGGACCAACCCTGACGTCTGTTTATCTCCTTTAAGGACATATGCTGCTTCAGCCATAATGTTATTGTTCCCATTCTGTGACCGGTCAACACTAGGTCACAGATGGTCTGTTGTTGTGGGTGCACTGGGACATTTCCTTCTTTGTTCAAATCAAATCAAATCAAATCAAGTTTTATTTATATAGCACATTTATAAACGATTTTTGGTCGAGCCAAAGTGCTGTACATATAATAAAATTAGCCTACAGTAGAGACACTTTACAGCAAATACAACAACACAGATTGTTCAGAATATCAGTATGAGAAAAACGACACCCTCTGTCCTTAGACCCTCACATCGTACAAGGAAAAACTTCCAGAGAAAAACCCACAGTTTGAGGGGAAAACATGGGAGAAACCTCAGGGAGAGCAACAGAGGAGGGATCCCTCTCCCAGGACGGACAGACGTGCAATAGATGCCGTGTGTAAATCGAAGAGATATACATTTTACAGCATATAGACCGAATGTTAGGAAATGCATGTGTCTGTAATAAGAAGATTAATCCACGAGGATGTCAGCTACAATCCTGAGGAAGCCATCAGGGAAGCAGCATGGCGAGACCCAAGGCAGGACCGCAGAGACAGGTTCAGCCACGACCCGAAACGTCCACGACTTAATCCAGAACTCGGGATAGAGGATCCAAGACACAGGACTACAGCAAGAGGATCAGCCTCGACTCCGGATCCCGGCGTAGATATAGATACAAAACAAGAAAAAAGATGTGGCTGGGTTAATCGGAACAAGAGAATACACAGACACAGACAGAGAGGGAAAAGGTCATTGGATAAAAGTTATTCTTGATAACCCTCTAGAAAGATCTCATGAACTTCCCCACTCAATCTATCAAGACCCGAGCAGTTCTATTAGAAGTCCAAGGTAAAGGCACAGGCCGGCGCATATCGCTCATGGAATCCCTCACCATATGAACTCTGACCCCCCAAGTGTACAAGTGAAGAGACACCATGTAATAATACTGTGGACAATACCCACAGGAGCAAGTTCAGGTGAAGTGTCTTGCCCAAGGACACACCGGCTTTACAGACGCAGCAGCGGCGGGTTTCACCCCTTGATCTGATGATCATTGCACAGCGCACTGCACCACACCGTCCATCTTCACGCCACGAAGACATCGAGGCGCTTTTACAGGTACACATTGGTATTATACATGTACTGTGGACAATACCCACAGGAGCAAATCCGGGTGAAGTGTCTTGCCCAAGGACACAACGGCCTGACGCAGTGGTGGCAGGAGCGGGTTTCGAACTGGAGTTCCCCAGCACTCCCCCTTGATCTGATGATCGGATGCACAGACCACTGCGCCACCCGTCAGCTCCTTTTAGAATAGAATTTATTGTCTTCTCAGAGAAACAAGGGTATGAAAAGAATAGCCAGAAACAGAGGAAGAGAGGCAGAACGTGACTACGTAAATGCACTCTCCTAAATATTAAACGAGTAAGAGGTGAAGAAACACAAAGCAAGAAATTGAAAAAGCAAGGCACCATCATGCTTCCCCTTAGAATAGGGTGGAAATTATGAAGACCCAAATTATAAAGAGGGGACATGGGATACTAGTGAAGAGGGACAACAGTGAAAAAGCCCAACGTATCCAACGTACTAGCACTCTCCAAAGAGACAGAAAATCAAAGTATACGCCGAGAGGCAAAACGTGACTACGTAAATGCACTCTCCCGTGTAAATTAGTTCAAGGGAAAGGGGGTGAAAAACTAAACTAATCAAAAGAAGGAAGTAGAGAGGCCTAAATGCCCTCTCCTAGATTCAGTTAAAGGAAAGAACTGGGGAACAAACAAGTACAGGAGGAAAGGCCCAACGAGTCAACGTCAACACACTCTCCTAGAATAGTTCAAGGTAAACGAGGTAGGAAGAATATAGTAAGAAACAGAGCTGAAAAGGCGTCCAAGAACGCTTTCCCTCTAGTCCAGGGTGAAAAATGTAGGATAAGAAAACAGAGATAGAGAGCACAACAACCTATCTCTTCGTCAGATGCACTCCCCCGCCTGGATAAGCGACTCTGTGCCCCATCCCCCTCTACCAGACCTTAGATCCGCAGAGGGAGAGGGGAGGGACCAAGCCCAAGGGGGGGTTTAAGGTTTTAAAAGAAAACCCAGCAGAGATCCAAAAATGGATGAAGAAGTAATTACAAAACGGTTTATAAAACCAAGAGGTTATTCCTCATATTTCTAAAATGTTCTAATCTAATTCAGGGTTATACCAACTCAGCTCCAAGCAACCAGACGTAGCAACCAGTCAGTCTAGTCAGAACCTTCTCTAAGGTCTCCCCGCCCCCAACCTATTATAAAAAAACTGAAACCCCATAAAACCCCAATAATATTAATAACATTTAATAATATTAAAAATAGTATCAATTCTGAGGATAACTAAATAAATAATTAATTAAACAAAAGCCAGAGAGAAAAAGTGAGTTTTAAGTGTTGATTTAAAAAACCCCAGGGTCTGGGCCGACCTCACATGGAGGGGCAAAGAATTCCAGAGCCTAGGGCCAGCCGTTGCGAAAGCTCGATGCCCTCGGGTTTTAAGCCTGGTCTTAGGCACTATCAACAGCAGCTGATCAGCCGACCTTAAGCCTCTGCCTGGGGTGTAGCGATGGAGGAGTTCAGCTATATAGGCAGGAGCCAGCAAATTTAGGGCTTTGAAAACAAATAAAAGGAGTTTAAAATCTATTCTGAACCGAACTGGAAGCCAGTGCAATGAAGCCAGAATTGGGGTGATATGGTCACGCTTTCTATGGCCAGTAAGAAGACGTGCAGCTGCGTTCTGAACTAGCTGGAGGCGTCTAATTGAGGCCTGATCCATACCCACATACAGAGCATTGCAGTAATCCAGTCTCGAGGTAACAAAGGCGTTAATAACCCTTTCTAGGTCTTTAAAAGATAAAAACGACTTGGTCTTAGCCAATAGTCGTATTTTGAAAAAGCAGGTCTTGACTACAGTGCTAACCTGCTTATCAAATGTAAAGGCGCTGTTGAAGGTCACTCCAAGGTTCATGACAGAGGGGAGGATATTTGTATTGAGGGAGCCCAGAATATCAACCGGGGAGACTGTTGGTTGGGGTCCAAAAAAGATGACCTCGGTCTTGCTCTCATTGAGGGTAAGGAAGTTTTGGCTCAGCCAGGATTTTATCTCCATTAAGCAGTCCTTCAACTGCTGTAGTGAGTTGGCATTTTAATTGAGAGGCAGGTACATCTGTACATCATCAGCGTAACAATGGAAGGGGATATTATGTTTTGTGAGAATTGAACCTAGGGGCAGTATGTACAATAGGAAAAGGATGGGGCCCAGAATCGATCCTTGGGGAACCCCACAGGTAAGAGGGGCTTTGGCAGAGGAGAAGGCACCCAACTGCACTGAGAAGCTACGGTCCGTCAGTTAAGACCTAAACCATGCAAGAGCAGAGCCTGTAATGCCTGCAGATTTTTCAAGCCGTGACAACAGGATACTATGATCCACAGTGTCAAAGGCAGCAGTTAAGTCTAACAGCACCAAGACAGCTGGGCTGCCTGAATCGGCGGCTAAGAGCTGTTGTTTGTGGACTCCAAGGTATGACATCTTCGAGGCCATAAATGACGGACATTACATTACATTGCATTTAGCTGACGCTTTTATCCAAAGCGACTTACAATAAGTGCGTTCGACCAACAAAATACAACTTGAAGAAAACAGAATCATATAAGTACATCAGGTTTCATAGAGCAAAAACATTTCAAGTGCTACTCAACTGGCTTTAGAAAAGCCAGTCCTTTATTAGTATAAAAGTGCTTCGTTAATAGTTCTATCGCTCGAAGTGGAGTCGAAAGAGATGAGTTTTCAGTTTGCGCCGGAAGATGTGCAAGCTATCTGCCGTCCTGATGTCAATGGGGAGCTCATTCCACCATCCTGGAGCCAGGACAGCAAACCCACGTGTTTTCGCCGTTGGGAACTTGGGTCCCCCTCGCAGCGAGGGCGCAGCGAGTCATTTGGCTGATGCAGAGCGTAGTGCACGCGCTGGGGTGTACGGTTTAACCATGTCCTGGATGTACGAAGGGCCAGATCCATTCGCAGCATGGTAAGCAAGTACCAGTGTCTTGAAGTGGATTCTAGCAGTTACCGGAAGCCAGTGAAGCGAGCGTAGGAGCGGAGTAGTGTGGGAAAATTTAGGAAGGTTGAAGACCAGACGAGCCACTGCATTCTGGATGAGCTGCAGAGGTCGGATGGCACATGCAGGTAGACCAGCCAGGAGGGAGTTGTAGTAGTCTAGGCGTGAGATGACGAGAGCCTGGACCAGAACCTGAGTCGCTTTCTGTGTCAGCTGAGGACGTATCTTCCTGATGTTGTAAAGCGTGTATCTGCAGCAACGGGTTGTAGCAGCGATGTTTGCAGTGAAGGACAGGTTGTTATCTAGGGTCACACCCAGATTCCTTGCAGTCTGAGTCGGGGAAACAACTGAGGTGCCGATGTTGATTGTTAGGTCAAGAGTGGGACAATCTTTTCCCGGAAGGAAGAGCAGCTCAGTCTTGTCAAGGTTGAGTTTGAGGTGATGAGCAGACATCCACTGAGAGATGTCAGCTAGACAAGCAGAGATGCGTGCGACGACCTGGGTCTCTGAGCGGAAAAGGACAGAATTAATTGGGTGTCATCAGCGTAGCAGTGGTAAGAAAAACCATGCGGGCTAATGACTGATCCGAGCGAGTTTGTGTACAGGGAGAAGAGGAGGGGACCAAGAACAGAGCCCTGAGGGACCCCTGTAGTTAATTGACAAGGGTCGGACTCAGACCCTCTCCAAGTCACCCTGTGGGTACGGTCTTTCAGGTATGAGGTGAGGAGGGAAAGTGCAGAGCCTGAAACTCCAAGTTTTTGGAGAGTGCGAAGGAGGATCTGATGATTCACCGTGTCGAATGCAGCAGAAGAGGTCCAACAGGATGATGACAGAGGAGAGGGATGCAGTTTTGGCAGTGTGTAGTTCCTCCGTGACAGCAATGAGAGCAGTTTCTGTGGAGTGACCTGCCTTGAAACCAGACTGGTGCGGATCCAGAAGGTTGTTCTGATTGAGATAACAGGAGAGTTGTTTAAAGACAGCGCGTTCAAGTGATTTAGACAGGAACGGGAGGAGAGAGACAGGCCTGTAGTTTATAACATCAGACGGGTTGAGAGTGGGTTTCTTTAGGAGAGGGTTTACTCTTGCCTCCTTGAGACTGTTTGGAAAGTGACCAGAAGTTAGAGAAGTGTTGATGAAATGGGTGAGAAACGGTAGAATATCAGGAGCGATAGTCTGAAGGAGGTTTGAAGGGATAGGGTCCAGAGGACAGGTGGTAGGGCGGGCAGAGGTAATGAGGGTAAGAACCTCACTTGGAGAGAGAGGGGAAAAGGAGGTAAGTGTGTTGGTGGAAGGAGGGTCTGGTGACCCAGCGGTGAGTAAAGGTGAGTCAGAAAAAGAAGAGCGAATATCATCAACTTTTTTTTCAAAGTGGGTAACAAAGTCGCTTGACAGAAGTGAGGAGTGGGGAGGAGCTTTTGGAGGGTCCAAGAGGGTGGAGAAGATGGAAAATAGTTTTTTAGGATTGGAATAGGAAGATTGGATCTTATCTTGAAAGAAAGTGCTTTTTGCCTGAGAGATCGAAGCAGAGAAAGAGGAGAGGAGAGCTTGATAGGTTAGGAGGTCGTCACGGTGTTTGGATTTCCACCATTTCCGCTCTGCTGCCCTAAGGACGGTTCTATTAGCACGCAGTGAATCATTTAGCCAGGGAGCAGGAGGGGACTGACAAGCCTGCCGAGATGTGAGAGGAGAGAGAGAGTCCAGAGAGGATGAGAGAGTAGAGAGGAGAGTTTCTGCAGCAGAGTTTGGAGGCAGGAGTTGGAACGAGTCAGAGGAAGGGAGGGCTGAGAGCACCGACGAGGCAAAGGTAGAGGGGGAGAGGGAGCGAAGGTTACGGCGGACAAGTGCAGGATGAGAAGAGATTAGTTTGTTATGTTTGGAAAGGGATAGAGAGAATGAAATGAAGAAGTGATCGGATGTGTGGAGCGGGTTTACAGAGAGGTTAGAAGTAGCGCAGTTCCTTGAGAATATGAGATCAAGGACATTGCCAGCTTTATGAGACGGTGGGGACGGAGACAGTGAGAAAGCAAAGGCGGTTAACAGAGATGTTAGTTTGTCTATCTTCCCTGTCTGGAGTTTGAAGTCTCTGAGAAGTACAGCGGGAGGGCCAGTTTCAGGGATGTGTGAGAGGAGATGATCTAATTCCTCCAAGAAGTCCCCCAAGGCGCTTGGTGGACGGTAGAGAACAACAATGGTTAACTGTATAGGATGGGTTACTGTGACGGCATGGAATTCAAAGGTGGAAGGAGTGAAGTTAGGTAGCTTGAAGAGGGAAAAGCTCCATTTGGGAGAGAGCAGGAGACCAGTGCCACCACCTCTGCCAGTTGGTCTGGGTGTATGGGAGAAGGAATATGCAGTGGAGAGAGCTGCTGGGGTGGATGTGTTGGATGGAGTAATCCACGTCTCAGTGAGAGCAAGGAAATCCAGAGACTGCAGGGAGGCGTAGCCAGAGATGAAGTCAGCCTTAGGAACAGCTGACTGGCAATTCCACAGGCCACCTGAAACTAGATGTTGGATCTCAGTGGAGCATGTGGGATAGATGAGAGCAGGCCGGTTATATCGATTACGAGATACACGGGGCCAGTGATAATTGCGAGAAGACACATAAACAGGAATGGAGAAAATACACATGATTATAGCATGAGGGGCTAAACAACCAAATAAAATGAAACAAAATAAAAAACACCAGCGATACTTAGCTCAATCAAAGTAGGATTTGCCTCCTCTTTGCCTCCCTCGTGACTCCCACGGACGCAAGTAACTCAGTGTGCCCAACTGTCTAAAGCTATCTTATCAAATATGTTGATTACTCTCTGTGAAACCAGTTAAATGGGCTAACAAGAGAGAGGCGCTCCAGAATTGACGTGGCAACCCACCCGTGCAGTCTCACCGTGACTGCTGTGATTTGTGATGTGAACTCTCCGGCCGTAACTCCAAATAAATCATCAGTGTTTGACATCAAAGCTCCTGCTCCACCGTGTCTCCTTCCTGAGTCGGTGACTCCCACTGCACTGCTACACAGAAGTTTCCTCTACAAATTGGCGTTGTCGGCAGGATACCAACAAATCTTCAGAGCTGGTAAGTGTGATTTCAAATCGACATTTGGACAATGCCTTACCAGAATCTGTGATTGACGGTATCCTAAAAAAAATTACCTGTGAAACTGAGCGGCTGTGTTTCGTTTTTGGTTAATGAACATTTGGGGATAATAAACCCAGGGGATCAGTGTCTGGGGACTCAGTCCTGGCTGATTTCCTCTGTGTGTGCTGCTCGGGACGGAAGTGCCATACAAGCATACACAGCTCATGTTTAGAGAGACCTTAAAGAAAGGCATCAGTGAGGTGAAGCTTCTGTGTGAAAGCTATGTAAAAGATTTGTATTGGACAAATCGCTGAATTCTGAGGGTTTTAGCGGCCAAACACAGCAGTTGAAAATAAGCAGCCAGAGATATTACTGCCATCGCCTCTCTGTAGAAACACGGCTCCAGCTGCAAGCCGCGGGTGTGTGTGTGTGTGTGTGTGTGTGTGTGTGTGTGTGTGTGTGTGTGTGTGTGTGTGTGTGTGTGTGTGTGTGTGTGTGTGTGTGTGTGTGTGTGTGTGTAAAACCTCCCTGTGTTTGTGGGGCTGGAGCTGTGCAGCTGAGAGGGAGAAAGTCACAGCTTTTGTCTATAGCTTTAACTCACAACACCGCCGTCTCTATTACTAACGGGACGGTCTAAAAAGCACTCGTTGTTTAGGACCGCTTTCTCATGGTTAGACGGGCCAGCGCGAGGTGCATGCATCACCAGATGCGCCACAGTACCCTAGACATTGAGGAGCAGGTGGCGGTCAGGGGTGCATACATACAATTATAGGCTAATTGATCACAGGTGGGTAGTGGCAAGCAAGCATAGAGCAAACTGTGTTTCATCATTGTAAATGAACTCGATGGCATGTGTATAGGCTGGTCGTGTCGGACTACAGTCAACTGGGCTGTCGTTCGGAGAGAAAGGGAAGAGGGAAAAGTCTGTGGGCTCCGATCGGGGGGGCACAGCGCCACTAGAAAAGAGTAGTGGTGTCGCATGAGGATAAGCTAGTTATCGCTCTTGGGCGGCTTTCAGGTACCGATCTATGACTTGTATACAAGGGTGGGGCGTGAGTCAAGGTGCCCCACTAGAGATAATTCTCCACCCCCTCTGAGACCTCTTAATTCGGACTAAATTGAGCTGGATGAGCTTAGCTGTCACACTGGTGTTTATTACGAGTTCATGTTTTGTTTGTCTGATTGTTTGCATCGGGGGTCTATATTGGTTTGTCCTGCCGTCTTGTGTATGTTTTGTAACAACTAATAATGAATCAGTCCATAGACAGGGTAAATTGAACTAAACTTTAGTTATCTCACCAAAAGTAAATGACTTGAGAAAAATAAATAATATAAAGATGTAAAGCAAAATTCTGGTAGTATAAATGTGCTGCAAAATGAAAATAAATAGCAAAAGAGTGTTTTTTTATGTCCTGCATCTGAGTGTGCAGGGGAAAATGTAAACAAGAAGCCCACTGTTCAGGGTGTGTGCTGTAGATGTAAGAAGAAAATAAGATTATATTGCTTTAAGAATCCATTCTTAAATGGTATTGCTGGTATGTTAAGATATGTTTGTGACCTTGTATAAACCCTATGCCCCGTCCTGCGCCCCGAGACCCTCAGAGACCTGCCTGAGGAGATCAGGGTTGCAAAAATCTGTTTTTGTAGGTCAATGTTGTATTATTTGTTTCATTAATTGTTGTTGAAACCTTTTGTGCTGTTGCTGCAAAATGGAAACTGGGTTGATCCAACTGGCCACTGGAGTCAGATAATTAATATAAGTTGAAGTTCAATAACAGTTTTAAAAATAGTTTAACATTCTTTATTAAACTGCTTCAAATTATTTCTCGTATCAACCAATTGGTCTCCATAGACATTACTAAAATTAAAATAGTTGTTAAACTACTGACACGTTTTCTGAAACCGAGCATATGAACAACAGAGTAAAGGTAGCTGGTTAAGCCAGGATCAATATATTTGTTGAAGTTTTTTTATTGTGTGCATAATAAAATGTGTTAAATTAATTGAGCAATTCTTTAAAAAGTATAATGTTGCAATCTCTTTAAAATAAGTAATTACAGTTAAAAAAAATAGATGTTGTTTTCCAAGGGCCTCTCTTTCACAGGCCCACACTTTGAATCATGATACTTCCAAGTCCTACAGAGATCAGTATCACTTTGTATTGCAAGCCAAATCCAGGGGTTCTACTCGAGCCCAATTTTAAAAATACCATAAAGAAAAGTATTGAACCCAGCTCGAGCTAAATGTCAAATGTATTTAATTAATGTGCAAGTGTTTTGATTTATTTAAAATGTTCCAGTCTAGCTTCCTTCGAGTTTAGTGTAAACAACATATTGGTTCTCATAACATTGTCACTGCTGTGCTGTCCCAAATGTTTTAAACCTTGGGCAGACAAGCACACACACACACACACCCAGACACACCCACACAAACACACACACACACACACACACACACACACACACACACACCCACACATACACACTTTGGATGAGTATTCACTTTATCCAAATTGTAAATTGTTGCCTTCTTTAAAGTTATTAGTAATTCAAGATTAATTATTAAATTAAATGTGGTACATAACATAGAATAAACAAAATAACTTTGACTTGATAATTTTGTTCACAACATTAGACTTTGTCCTCTAATCTCTACTAGAATAAGATAAGTGTGCATGTTTGGGTGTTTTAACACTCCTGTAATGTACCTAATCTTGTTATCCTTTTCATTACAGAGCTGGGAAAATGGTGTATTGCTTAGATTCTGATCCAATTTTGACTGACTTTAGTTCTAATGTTAATGTTAATTTGATTTCAACCCATAATTAATTATTTAGATTGACTCAACATTTCACATGATGGATTAGTGTTCCACATTTCTTTTCCCCACTCATTTGTTGTGCAATTAGGCCAATGGTAAAGAGAAACATTGATGACCTTGTGTCCCTTTTGTTAGTACGTGGTTCCATTTTGTCTATGGCCTTGGACGGCTTCACTAAGAGTCACCCAGTTCTACCCTGCTACAGTCCGGCGGAGTGCAGTCACAGAGATGCTATGGCTGCTCTACATGAAATGACATTAATGGTCTGGTCCGAGAATGGACACCATTCCCTGCTCCCAGAGAGAATGATGCTCCTCAAAACTGAACATTACAGCCATTGATACTGTCTCACGTGGGTCTGCTCCCCCCCACCGAGCCATGAACTGAAAGCTTGACATCTGCTTTGAACACCTGGAAGCCTCCCCGCCACACCAGTACCAACCCTTGGGTCAGTCAGATGAGACTAACGGCTTCACTTGGGGCATTTGGGTCAGACACATGACTCTCGTTACCGCAGAGTGGGTTGTTTTTTTAAGGCTATTCATACTGCTATGCAGAGGATGCCTGTAGGTTGACAAACTGTTAAAAGCCCCTACTATTTTTAAAATAGGCCTAATGTCAGGGGCCTCTTAGTTCTACATGTATTCACATTATATGGACCATGTTTCCACCTAGTAAAACTAGAGGCTGCACGAAACTCAGGCTACAATACGACCATTCTGTTCTGCTCTAACGATTCAATTGATAGATTCTACATCAAAACAATTAGCTTTTATTGTTTCCAATGATAACGTCACTTTAATTGGAGGAATGTAAACCTGTTTTCAAATGTAAGGTTTTGAATTTGTTTGACATTTCTCAGTAGTGACACCCTCAGACACCCAATATCATTCATGCTATGCCATCAGTAGTGACTCAGATGTTAAGGGGATGAAGTTTTTACTCCCAAATAAGATATGCTTTGTTCTTCAACAAAAGTATACATTTCCTGCATAATCTATGTTTCTCACAATAGTTTTTGTAAGCTGCACACAGGTGATACTGAGTCTTCTCGAGTAATAGATTACACCATGCTTAAATAGACTCCTAAGTTATTATTTCATATGAGACATATGTAAGAAAAGGGAGGGAAGAGTCAATTATATTGAGTAATTGATTTTATATTGGAACATTTATTTCTCAAACCTGTTTTATGGAAGAGGAAAATACTTCTGATAAACTAATATGTTATCAAACGGTAAATGGTGAATTAATATAACATTTAGAATCATTGAGAAGGGGTGATATCCGCAGGGACTAGCTCACCTTTAAATTACAATAACATTTCTCTACTTTGGACTGATGACTATATGATTCTTGCATGTTAAATGACTAACACAAACCTTACATTTATGCATATGCATGTGTCAGGAAGGCTCCCAAATAATTCTGAGGGGCCTATCCTATTTTTGTAATTAAATGATAATGTGCTAATCCATTACTTTGAGTTGTCTGCACTCAGGAAAACATCCCTATCAAGTGTTAATCCAATAACTAGGACAGCTCTGAAGGCCAAGGGTCAGAGAGAGAGGGTCACACTCTCCGGCTGCAGAGGGCACCCCCAGCCACGGGCAAGGAGGCACGAGGTCGTTCGAGATGAGAGGATTCTAATCTTCAACTATCTGAGGAGATGGGATGCTTCTTCACCTTTCTGCGCGGTGGGCTCAGGCAGACAACCCTGCGGGACGAGCGAGGACTTCAGAGGCTTCATACAAGGTTCCTTGTTTCTTGGAGGAGCAGATGTCTTCCTAACCTCTTCCATCACGGGGGGAGACCTGGATGCGCCACTTCGAATACGCAGTTTTATCTGGCACTGCTCTCAAGCAGATAGCAGAAGGAATGCAGGCAGATGAGCCTCCGTTTCACTGGGGGGGATCAACTACAGTGCTCACTGAATGAGCCACAAAAGCAGAGCAATTGGGGGGTTTAAATATGGCGCTCTGATGAAGAAGAGTTTGAGCCAATCAGCACCTCCGTGCTAATCTACAGTATCAGGATGCCTTTACACACCAGACACTCTTTGTCATAAAGAGAGGAGGAGAACGAGTCAGAAAGACTGAAGGACACGTTCTTCCAGCTCTCGTACAAAGATGAACTTTGCATTGATTGTATATCTTGGATGTTTACAGATGTACAATTAATGACTGTCTTTATATTTCCAATGACCAGACATGTGTTGAATAGTGGTGATAAATATATTTTTGCCGGATCAGATTACACTTTCGCACTAAACAAAATTAATTAATTAATATTTTCAGATTGAATAATAAGATATTTATACTATTATCACAGATAATGTTAATATCCTTAATCGTCCAGCAATCAGGCTTAACAACACTACTCTTTAATGTATTATCCATGCACAGAAAGACCTACAATGATGTTTCAAGTACTGGATTAATTTCAGTTTTGGCCCAAAACAAATATTTATAAGATTTCATATAACAATTATGTAGCATATTTGATCCTCAAATTAGAGAAGTATAATTTAAAGAAATTGATATTATACATTCAACATTAGATAAACACAGAAGAATCCTTTCCAAGTACCATAAGTAGATGCTCAGGTAAGTATGGCTAATAGGAATAATTGATAGACTTAATTTGGTACAGATCAGTGGTAGCATTCACAAATGTAATAATTCAAGTTTTAAGAATGTTTAATCCTTCCTTTCCAGGTTTTTACAAAAGTCTTTGAATATTTGCCTAACTTTTCCTTTTCAGATTTTGAACAATGTACTTGACTAAAATGAATGTATTGATTTGACTAAGTGCCTTACTCTTGACTAAAGCGTATTTAAGTAAACGTAAAAGTAATCCTAAAATTGAGGACACTGCACTTTTGCAGATTACAGATAGATAAAATCACAACTGTGAATTGTATACCTTAGCTGGATCTCTTAGGATCCTAAGTTTTAAAATGCTTTTTGACTAGTGATTGCCTTGAAGTAAATCTTTAAAGCGGCAAACTGGTTTTGATTGTATAGTTGGATAAGTGAAATTGACTAATGGTAAATGATAAAAGATATTAGTTTAAAACAAATATTTAGCTATTTATGCATCTGTGTTTTATGTGTGTTCATTATTGTGCTTTTGACGAAAGATGATCAAACAATGATGAGAGATGATTTTTTTAATTATGATTGGCTGTATCAATCATTGTGATTGAATGTTTCAATCTTATTCTACTTTGTGATGTAATTAATGTAAGGTGAGACCACACTCAAATCTGGAGACGCCTATTGAGTTAGGTATTGACCAAATTATTATTAGACTGATGTTTTTAGGTTATCATAAATGATAAAAAGAGAAGACTGTTAGGGAAATTATTGACCTAGACTCCTAGATATGACGTACAGGACCAACCCTGACGTCTGTTTATCTCCTTTAAGGACATAGGCTGCTTCAGCCATAATGTTATTGTTCCCATTCTGTGACCGGTCAACACTAGGTCACAGATGGTCTGTTGTTGTGGGTGCACTGGGACATTTCCTTCTTTGTTGTTTGTGGACTCCAAGGTATGACATCTTCGAGGCCATAAATGACGGACGCAAGTAACTCAGTGTGCCCAACTGTCTAAAGCTATCTTATCAAAATATGTTGATTACTCTCTGTGAAACCAGTTAAATGGGCTAACAAGAGAGAGGCGCTCCAGAATTGACGTGGCAACCCACCCGTGCAGTCTCACCGTGACTGCTGTGATTTGTGATGTGAACTCTCCGGCCGTAACTCCAAATAAATCATCAGTGTTTGACATCAAAGCTCCTGCTCCACCGTGTCTCCTTCCTGAGTCGGTGATTCCCACTGCACTGCTACACAGAAGTTTCCTCTACACTTTTCGCTACAAAAATGCATAAAAAGCTTAATATTTAAAAGAAAAGGTTTAAAAAAAGGTATAAAAAACAACATGTATAGCCTTGATGTCCTGAAATAGCTGAATAATGTAATAGTTGAATGGTTTCTGCAGCTGAAAATAGGCTGAAGGAGTTAAATATCAGATGTAAGTAGTAGTGAATTAATTTGTATTAAGATGAGAAAAGAAAGTAAAAAGGCTTGGGAAAGCAGCAGAATATTTGAACTGCAAACTTTTGAACTAACTTGATGGTGAATTATCTGTCGCCATGGCAACGGCATTTGATGACACCCCATAATACGCTTAGATGTGTTGATGGCTGCATCGTTACCAAACCTGTGACGTGTTGGGCCATTTCGAGCATTTTCACTGAAGTTATGAGAAAACCGTGTTTCATGGTGAGCATTGTGTTGCCATGGCAACTGCATTTGAAGAAATCTCAAAACTGTCCCGTAGATGTCTTCACAGCTGGACTGTTAGCACACATGTGAACTTTGAGCACTTTTTCAACATTTTCATATGAGTTAGACATTACATTAGGAGGTTACATTACTCTCTCTTCTCTTGATCGCCCTCTCTCTCTTCTCTTGATCGCACTCTCTGTCTTCTCTTGATCGCCCTCTCTCTCTTCTCTCTCTGTTCTCTAGCTCGCCCTCTCTCTCTTCTCTTGCTCGCCCTCTCTCTCTTCTCTCGCTCGCTCGCCCTCTCTCTCTTCTCTTGATCATTCATCATCATCCCGTGTGTGTCTGTGTGGAGAGAGAAGTGTGTGTGTGGTATCTGTGTGTGTGAGTGAGATATGGTGTGTGTGTGTGTGTGTGTGGGTGTGTGTGTGTGTGGTGTGTAGTTGTGTGTACGAGAGAGAAGTGTGGGGGGTGTCTGTGTGTGAGATGAGAGTGGGTGTGTGTGTGGTGTGTGTGTGTGTGTGTGTGTTGTGTGTGTGTGTGTGTGTGTGAGAGAGAGAGAGAGTGTTGTGTGTCCTGTGAGGTGTGAGAGAGAGGGAGTGTGTTCTGTGTATGAGAGAGAGAGAGAGGGATGTGGTTCTGTGGGTGTGAGAGAGAGAGTGAAAAATGTGTCATGTGTATGAGAAGAGAGTGGTGTGTGGTGTGGTGTGGTGTGTGTGGTGTTGGTGTGTGTGTGTGTGTTGTGTGTATGTGTGTGTGAGAGAGATAGTGTGTGTGTATGTGTGTGAGAGAGAGTGTGTGTGTGTCTGTGTGTAAGAGAGAGGGAGTGTGTCTGTGTGTGAGAGAGAGTGTGTGTGTGTGTGTGTGTGTGTGTGTGTGTGTGTGTGTGTGGTGTGTGTGTGTGTGTGTGTGTGTGTGTGTGAGAGTGAGAGAGAAAGAGATAGTGTGTGTGTGTGTGTGTGTGTGTGTGTGTGAGAGTGAGAGAGAGAGAGTGAGAGAGAGAGAGTGTGTGTGTGTGTGTGTGTGTGTGTGTGTGTGTGTCTGTCTGTCTGTGTGTGAGAGAGAGAGTGTGTGTGTGTGTGTGTTAATTGTTACAGCTCAAATGTTATTAAAACTAGACTTTAAAAAGCTGAATATTTTAAAAAGTATAACATATTTTGAAAAATGTGAAAGTTTCCCATCATGTGCTGAAAAGGATCAATAGTTTGATATTTGAATGGTTCCTGCAGCTGAAATTAGGCTGAAGGAGTTACATAAAGATATTAAATGTAAGTAGTAGTGATTGAATGTTTACAAACACCTGTGTGTGTAAACCAAGAGATCAAAGGTTTCCATGGTGTCTGCTCTGATTGGATGATGTCACTCAGGTGTGTGTGTGTGGCTCCAATCTGCCCAGCAACACCATGACAACCAACTGCAGCACTAAGTCCCATTAAGAAAGCGTTGAGGATTATATCTGACAATTTTGCCACCTGTTCAAAAACTATGGCTCCTATAAAAAAATTACCAGACCGTGAGCATCAGGGAACCCCAATGAACTGAAATATGTTGTTTTTTTGGGTTTTGTGTGTAAAATGTGGAGATGGGAGCAGTTTGTCTAAAGTGTAGTTCTCTCTGCTCTGAAGAAAGGAACAATTTAACATGGGAATCAATTGGGAGCTAGCTGGACTTTGCGTCTCTTCCTGCCCTCAAGAGGCATTTTGTTTAATATTTGTTCTTAATTTTTATTTTATTTTCCAACCTAGGAGAGGTTTTCCTACGTTTTTCATGAAAAAATATGTCTGAGGAGTGTAGGGTTTGGGAATTATGGCAAGTTTAAAACATTTTTGGGGGAGAATTTCAAGCACTGCTCCACTCTGTTTTGAGATCAAAGCACTCTCTAGACCAGTGGTTCCCAAACGGTGTGCCGCGGCACACTGGTGTGCCGTGAGGCAAGTCCGGGTGTGCCGTGGGATTTTGTGACAACCATACATTATTATTGCAATATACAACTACACAAAAATAATTATTTAATTTACTATATCAGTACTTTGTAGGTTTATATGTACGTAATCTGCGCGACTTGCGCGTCCACATCTCCACGTGCAGTGCTGCATAAACATGGCTGAGTCAGCGATAACTTTCGAGGGGTGGAGGTATGCCCATTATTTTGAGTTCGTCCGAAGAATAGACAGGAATGTGACGGTGAGGTGCAAACTGTGTCCAGGCCAGAAGCTGTTATCCACTGCTGTAAACAGCACGTCAAACCTCAACAAACACCTGCAAAGAACACATGCTAAGGTGAAGCTACCGCACAGCTATTTGTTGTTTGTTGATATCACGTAGTCTGTTCTTCTTCTCTGTCTTCCGGTTGTTGCCTGTTTTGAATGACAAATACACACTACCGCCGCCTGCTGGTAAGTTAAGTTATTGCCACTCACGCATGCGCAGTTCGTACGTGCTCGGCGAGTAAAGTAACGAGTTACTTTATGTAGATAGTAACGAAGTAGTGTAATATATTACTTTTTTAAAAAAGTAATATGTAATATATTACATTTTTTTAGTAACGACCCCATCTCTGGAGTTGGCGTTCTCTACTCTGATTTACATGAAGAACAACAGGAGGTCACGGCTCTCTGTTGAACAGGACTTGCGAGTGGCCCTCTCCTCAGTGCAACCAAGGATTAAAAAATTCTGCGCGCCCCGACAGGCACATGTATCTCACTAATTTGTAAGTTGCCAAAATATTTACAATAGCACATGTTTCAATGCTGATTGCTGAAATGTTACATTTATAATTTGTAGTTCAGGACCATGGACAATGCAGCTTCCTTGCATTGACAGTTCTCTGTGCTGAATTTCTGCTGAGTTTCCTTTGCCTCATTTTTAATTGTGTGACCTGTCTGGTTTAAATGAGTGTGTTGCTGCTTTGATGAAGCCTAATTTGATAAGGTTTCAAATTCATTTCTGAAATACTTCGTTAATAAATATTTCATGAGTAATATAGTTGTCTTTGTCACATTTTATTTGGCATTAGTAAATAATTATGCACATTTACAGATATTTTACATGATATGAGTAATAACACGTGTTATAAGGGCTATTTTGCACAATAGGTGTGCCTTGAGATTTTTACTTGTCCTTTGGTGTGCCTTGGGCACAAAAAGTTTGGGAACCATTGCTCTAGACTTAACAAGCTGCTCCCATCCACTCTAATGTTAAAATCTGAAAAAGGCCTCTCTGCTAAGCTCCAAACTAAGTTCAATATCTCAAATGTTCTAAAAGATATCAAAAATCTGAATAGGAATTGAATAGCTGAAGGTGTTGTGATCATTTGAAAGTTAGAATGAAGTGTCTAGCTGAAATAATGTGGAAGGAGAAGCATTTGGCGCAAAGTATAGGAAAAGTGGATTTGAAGGCATCTCCCATTGACTTCTATGTTAAAAAAAAGAGTTTAAAAAGCTGAATATTTCAAAAAGTATGAAATATTTTGAAAAAGTTGAAAGTTTCCCATCAATTGCTGAAAAGGCTGAATATTTTTATATTTGAATGGTTTCTGTAGCTGAAAATAAGCTGAAGTTATGGAGAGCCAAAGTATTGGCTGAAATAACTAGAAAATGCATTTCCTGCAGAAAATGCGTGTGAATGCTCTAAACTGTGAACATTTGTGGCTGAAAATGCAGAAAAAGCTGAATATTTTATTAGCTGAATGGTAGCTGCTTTTAGCTACAAAAACCAAGTAAGTGTGTTGTTGAACTTAGCAGAGAAATGCAGAAAAGTGAAATGATTTGAATAAAATTGTTACAGCTCAAATGCATTGCAATGACTTTGTTGAACACTTGAAAGTGAAATGTTAAACTGGAAGAGGAGGAAAAATAGTGAAGAAGCTTAATATTTAAAAGAAAATGTTTAAAAAAGGCTATAAACAACAACATGTATAGCCTCATTGTCCTGAAATAGCTGAATAAGTTAATAGTTGAATAGTTTATGCAGCTGAAAGTAGGCTGAAGGAGTTAAATATCAGATGTACGTAAGGCAAGGCAAGTTTATTTATATAGCACCTTTCAACACAAGGCAATTCAAGGTGCTTTACAAAAATGAAAGACATTAAGAAAAAGGCATTTAAAAACAGTAACAGATAATAAAAGAAACATTAAAAGAAAAAAATACATGAATAAAAAGTACATGAATAAAAAGTTACAGTGCAGTTTAAGATATGAATAGTTCACACAGAAGTTCCACTTTACTGATGAACACAATGGCTCAGTTTCAATTAAAAGCAGCGACAAAAAGATAAGTCTTCAGCCTGGATTTAAAAGTAGTAAGAGTTGCAGCGGACCTGCAGGTTTCTGGGAGTTTGTTCCAGATATTTGGAGCATAATAACTGAACGCTGCTTCTCCATGTTTAGTTCTGACTCTGGGGACAGAAAGCTGACCAGTCCCTGAAGACCTGAGAAATCTGGATGGTTCATAATTTAGCAGAAGATCAGAAATGTATTTTGGGCCTAAGCCATTCAGTGCTTTATAAACCAGCAGCAGTATTTTGAAATCTATTCTTTGACACACAGGAAGCCAGTGTAAAGACTTCAGAACAGGAGTGATGTGATCCACTTTCTTAGTGTTAGTGAGGACTCGAGCAGCAGCGTTCTGAATTAGCTGCAGCTTTCTAATATATTTTTTAGTGAGACCTGTGAAGACACCATTACAGTAGTCCAGTCTACTGAAAAGCATGGACAAGTTTTTCCAAATCCTGCTGTGATATTAGTCTTATAATCCTAGATATGTTCTTTAGGTGATAGTAGGCTGATTTAGTAATTGTTTTAATGTGACTGTTGAAACTCAGGTCAGAGTCCATGACTCCACCTAGATTTATGGCTTTATCTGTTGTTTTGAACATTGCAGGCTGAAGCTCAGCGCTAACTTTTAAACGTTCTGCCTTGGCTACAAAAACCATTACCTCAGTTTTGTCTTTGTTTAATTGGAGAAAGTTCTGACACATCCAGTCCAGGGTTTCCGCTAGGATTTTTTCTCGCCGGTCAAATGTCCGGGCAGAATTTATTTTACCGGACAAATTTGAAACTTACCGGTCATATTTCAATAATAATAATAAAGAGTTTTGTAGCAGAGTTTCCGTTAGCAGGTAATTACCGGACTATGAACAGATATGCTGATGTTTAAAACTCAGTTCACGGGGCTCATTTTTATATTGCTTCAGTCTATAATCGTAACAGATCGAAAAAATTCATATTCATTTTTCAGTAAATGATTCCACAAACAACATAATTATTACATTCAAACAAACTACTTGTAGTAGATGAAGTACATTATTCAAAAGTTTACATTAACTTTGAATAATAACACGGGAGAAACGGATGCTCTCTTTTCCTCTCTTTTTCCCTCCCTCTCTCTCCTGACAGCCCGTCAGTTTCTCATGCAGCTCGCTAAACAGTGGGCGGGGCTTCAGGTGATCATGCAGATCTGCGTGTCTCCATCAGACTCAGCAGCTGCTCTCTCTCTCGCGTCCGGTTATACTTCACTCGCGTTTATGACCATATCGATCAGATCCAGCTCTCCTGATCGGGCTTTATAGAGAGCATCGATCAAACTATTAATAGTGAATATCGGCCGATAATGACCGGCGGCCGATCTATCGGAGCATCCCTAATTAATACCAGACATTTTGACCGGCAGTTTTTGAATTTACCGGTTTTTAATCAATTTTACCAGCTAAAAACCGGTAATTACCGGCTAACGGAAACCCTGATCCAGTCATTGATTTGTTCAATGCACTTACTCAGTGTTTTAACTGGAGAATAGTCTCCTGGTGAAATGGTTATATAAATGTGTGTGTCATCCGCATAGCTATGGTAACTTATTTTGTTGTTTTTCATTATCTGATTCAGTGGTAGCTTGTAGATGTTAAAGAGAAGAGGCCCCAAGATGGAGCCTTGAGGAACCCCACATGTCATATTTGTCAACTCAGATTTGTATTTACCTTTAAGTAGGATTCAAACCAATTTAGAACTGTTTCCGAAAGTCCCACCCAGTTTTCTAGTCGGTCTAGTAATATGATGTGGTCAACAGTGTCAAACGCAGCACTGAGATCTAATAATACTAACACTGAAGTTCTGCCACTGTCTGTGTTTAAGTGGATGTCATTGAAGACCTTTACAAGAGCAGTCTCAGTGCTGTGGTTTGGACGAAATCCTGACTGGAACACATCCAAACAGTTATTTAAATGCAAGAAATGACTCAACTGTTGAAAGACTACTTTTTCAATGATTTTACCAAGAAATAGGAGGTTTGATATGGGCCTGTAATTGTTCATTACTGAAGCGTCTAGATCAGGGGTGGCCAACCCGCGGCTCTCGAGCCGCATGCGGCTCTTTGTCTAGTTTCATGCGGCTCTTCAGTTCATATCGAATTTTATATGTGTGAGTTTGGGGGAGAGACACTGACTCCTGACTAGTGTTGCACGGTGTACCAATACTTGAAAGGTACCGCAATACCCTGCCGTTAAAAACGTTACGATTCCTCCGTTTCATTAGTATCGGTACTTTAAGAATGACGGAGAAAAGTACTCCGGTGAGAAAGCGCTGTTTAAAGGGATAGTGGAAATGGAACCTCAAATAGTTTCGTTTTAACTTATATACAAGCATAATTACGTACCAAAACAATCACACCTGATTACAAAAATATAATAATTGCCTTACGCATGTTAGAAGCACTTTATTGCAGCTTCCCCGAAGTTTTTTAGAAACGAAATGTTTCTCAGCCTAACCGGAAGTGACGAAAACTCAGGAAGACGATACGATAACAAACCATGGCGTCTATGCAGAATGAACGTGGAAGGGCAAATATACCAGACAAAGAAGAAGGATTGTACGAGGTATCCAGTGATGATAGCGAGTCAGAAACATCCTCTCGGCTTTCCTACGAAAATGTCATTTTAGGAACTGAATCTGAATCCGGTTCAGTAAGCGACGATGGTGACAATATTGAGCCAGACGATGGACCATTACGTCCTTATTTGTTCGAGCCCGAGCCCGAGGTGATGGTTCACGGCATGGGCAATGGCGAGGATGACCAGGACCAGGCGCCAGATGATGCACCCCTACGCACAAATAATCTTGACTGGTAGGTCCCTAAGCATAGCTCACGCATCTTAAGATCACCTGTAGCCTTTACAAATATTAATCATTGTTAACCAGTTAAGGCTGAAGGTCCCCCCAGTGGACCCCTCCCACCGTTTTTTCTCTCTCACATGTCTCAGGGCTTCTTAACATTTATGAAACTATTAATGTTTCATACCCTTTTAAAGGTAAGAAACTCCGCTAACTGACAATAAGAACAATTGTTAGCTAGAAAAAACACAAGAGTAATACCAAGCCTTTGAATTAGCATTGAGCGAAACAATGCTAACTAATGCTAACGCTTTTTTACACACAACACACGGTAGAAATGCCCTTATTACTATCTTAACTGCACAAACAAGATATACGATTTAAAGCTGAGACTCCACAGATCTAATGTCATCACGGTAAGACCTCGAATTCCTGGAGCTATCAGCCAGAAAAGAGAAAGTAAACAACATCCGGTTCCAAAAATATTACAATAATTACGTCTTACCTTTTTTGATTTGTGATCAAAAGTTGTGTTCAACGGAATAAAAACGCATCTCAAGGTTAATCCAATGTCGTTGTGTCACGTAGAATTTTTCTGTCGCACTACAGCCATACAAAACACATCTATTCACCATAATAAAGGTCGGCTATTCACATGCAAATGCTATTGAATGTCCGCCATTGTTTGTGCCCGTCTTCCTGAGCTCTCGTCATCACCCGAAGATTCCCGACGATTCCCGAAGTATTTCGTTTCATTGAGAGGGCGCAGTAAAATTGAAAATAAAATGAAACTAGGCGGATGAAATTAAAAAAAATTGTTTAATATGCTTCTTTTTAATAAAAATACATAAGTTAAACCCAAAATTCGCGGATTTCCACTATCCCTTTAATAAGAGCCGTGTGTGTTCAGCGCTCTGCTTCCACTCCCTGCACTGCAGCCGTGCCTGCAGCCCCTCCCTTCTCAAGCACGCTCTAAGTCCCTCCCCTCTCTCGTGCACGCGCTAGCTGCCAGAGCATGTGAGAAAACGAGAAGCATGGCTGCAAGTGGGAGTGCAACTGCCGCTGCGCCTCGGCCTGTCTGTAAGACATGTATTCATTTTATTTAATACGAATTCTTGTCATTTATTTTATTTATTGTTCTCATTGTTTAAAAGTTTGTGTTATGGTTCTGGTGTGAAATAAAGCACAATAATTACATTTAAGACTGTTTCCCTTTTTTTAAGAAAAGTATCGAAAAATAATCGGAATCGCAATTCTTGACTTGGTATCGAAACCAAAATGTTGGTACCGTGACAATACTACTCCTCAGAGTTAAACCTAATATTTAGTAGGTCTGTTAAGTATCGAATGCTGATAATTCTGACGTAATTTGGCCGGTCAAAGTTGTTTGGGCTCGGATAAAATCGCTCCGTTACTTTCGTCCCGTGTTACTTTCGTCCCGGCTCTCCCTACGTGTGTATGTGTGGTGTCAGGTGTCAGTATGAGAGGATGCCAGCGCGTCTAATTTTGATGTGGCCCAAGAGCCAATCACAATAATACCTTCGATGCAGTGAACCAATCACCTTTGAGGGGGGGAAAACCTATCATTGATTAAACATTATCCAGTGTTTCCCCTACCATTGTCTTGGAGGGGCGCTGCACCCTGCCAACGGAGCCCCGCGCACCCCCTGAAATTCAAGGTGTTTAAAAAATATATATAATTTTTTTTTTTTAAATATATTTTATAGCACCAAATTGCAAATAATCTATAACTACTGTCACTTTTCACATTGAACATGTGCTCTTTTATTAAATAAACTAAACGCTTTCATTTCAAGTTGTGAGTTTAGTGTTTTTGACCCTAAGAAACACTGATGCATTAATCAATAACAATAATCCACAGCTCCTCTCTCTGCTCCAGAGGATTTAAAAAATATATATCCCAATGCCACAAAAATGCATCAGTGACGTGGTTGAAATCTTGTCTCTAGAAAACAAAAAGCTGAAAACAAGCGGTATCAGTGTGTTTGATGTGGCTCTTTGCAGTAACATAGAAAAAATGTGGGTCTTAACCTCTGACTGGTTGGCCACCCCTGGTCTAGATTATGCTTTTTTAAGAGCGGTTTAATGACTGCAGTTTTCAGGGCCTGTGGAAAAACACCTGAGTGAAGAGACTTGTTTTCTATATGAAGTAGATCTGAGGCCATGCAAAGAAAATCATTTTTGAAAAACCCTGTTGGAATAATATCAAGGCAGCAGGAGGAGGATTTCAGAAGTTGTATAATGTCCTCTAGGTTTTTATCATTAATCTTATGGAATTGTGTTATGGTGTTTAAATTGATTTTAAGTGGACACAGGGACAACACATTTGCTGTACCTGGTACAGAGGCACTGACTGCTTGTCTGATTTTCTGAATTTTGTCAGTGAAGAAGGAGGCAAATGCATTGCACGCCCTGGTGGATAGAAATTCAGAGGCTACTGACACTGGGGGGTTAGTTAGTCTGTCTACGGTAGCGAACAAGGCACGTGCGTTGTTTTTGTTTTTGGCAATGATATCAGAGAAGAAAGACTGTCGGGCAAATTTCAATTCCAAATTATAAAGGCCAAGTCTCTCTTTATAGATTTCAATGTGCACCTGGAGATTTGTTTTTCGCCACCTGCGTTCAGCTTTTCGACACTCTTTTTTCTCTGTTCTCACGGTCATGGCCTTTCTCCATGGAGATATTTTTTTCCCAGTCACTTCCTTTACCCTAGTTGGAGTAATGGCATCTATAACATTTTAAATTTTTGAATTAAAATGATCTACTAGCTCATTTACTGAGATGTTAGCAGGGGCAAGTGTGGAAGAAAAATTCTGAGTAAACATTTCCCTAGTATTTTTAGTTAAATATCGCTTTGTGGTTACCTCTTTTTGAAAAAAATTGTGAACAGAAATAGAGCTCTCAAAGAAAACACAGGAATGATCAGAGAGTGCAACATCAGTCACCACAACCTCAGAGATATTCAGACCCTTTGAGATTATTAAGTCCAGAGTGTGCCCCTTATCGTGCGTGAGCTCCGTCACATGCTGAGTCAGTCCATAGCTATCAAGAACACAAAACAGTTCTTTAGCCCCTCTGTCCTGGGGGTTGTCAACATGGATGTTAAAATCACCAACAATGACTAGACGGTCAAAGTCAATACACACTATAGACAGCAGTTCAGTAAAGTCATCAAAAAAGCTTGCACAGTATTTGGGTGGTCTATAGATATTTAGGAACAGAGCTCGAGAGGAACATTTCAGCTGAAGGGCCACATATTCAAAAGAAGCAAAGTTGCCATAAGATGTCTTCCTGCATTGAAGGGAATCATTGAACAGAATAGCAACTCCACCTCCTTTCTTATGCATTATTTCCTGACTCATAAAACTAAAGTTGGGAGGGATTGATTCGATAAGAACAGCTGCACTGTTATTTTGTTCAATCCATGTTTCCGTTAAAAACATAAAATCGAGATTGTGCTCAGTGATAAAATCGTTGATTAAAAATGTTTTACCTGCCAAAGACCTGACATTTAATAAAGCTAGTTTAAGTTTGTTGAACACACTATCAGTCAGGTTTTTTTTAACAAGCTGTGGCTGACATGGAATCACTTCAAAAAAAAAAAAACTCCAGAAGAAACTTGGTTGTGTCATCTCAGCAGTGCTGCTGTTTTTCGGTGAGACACAATGTCGGATGTCTAAGGAGTACCCAGTGAAAACACACAAACATATCAATTAGTTTAGTGCTGTAGTGAATTTATACAAAATCCAAGGTTCGGTATAGTAACGAGGAGGTTAACCAGTTAAGCCCGAAGGTCCCCCCAGTGGACCCCTCCCACAGTTTTGTTTTTCTCACATGTCTCAGGGCTTCTTAACATTTATGAAACTATTAATGTTTCATACCCTTTTAAAGGTAAGAAACTCCGCTAACTGACAATAAGAACAATTGTTAGCTAAAAAAAACACAAGAGTAATACCAAGCCTTTGAATTAGCATTGAGCGAAAAAATGCTAACTAATGCTAACGCTTTTTTACACACAACACACGGTAGAAATGCCCTTATTACTATCTTAACTGCACAAACAAGATATACGATTTAAAGCTGAGACTCCACAGATTCCACACATGTAATGTCATCACTGTCCGACCTCGAATTCCTGGAGCTATCAGCCAGAAAAGAGAAAGTAAACAACATCCGGTTCCAAAAATATTACAATAATTACGTCTTACCTTTTTTGATTTGTGATCAAAAGTTGTGTTCAACGGAATAAAAACGCATCTCAAGGTTAATCCAATGTCTTTGTGACGTATAATTTTTTACTGATAATCAATCATCATATTTATGGCAATATACTCGGTATAAAGTATTGCCGTCCAGGCTTGCACTTTCAGATATGCTTCGTTTGCTCGTTTCGTTTACGTCCGCTATGGTAATGTTTACGTAGATTTGGGAACTGCCCATCGATTCTATTGGTTCTGATGGTTAAGAAAAAGGTGTAAATCACACGAATCGACCAATGGGTTCCAGAGATATGGTCCTGCGTAAACTATAAAGAATGCCAGCCAGCTTAAGTACATTACGCAGCCGACTTCATTTATTGTTTACAGCGTAACGAAGCAGGAAATGCAGCAGGACCCAGAGCGCACGGAGCACAGAGCGGACAGCAGATAACGGAATTGCAGTTTTATTGCTTATAGATTATCAGAACATTTCAAAGGGGACACAGCCCCATTGGATATTAATCTATGGATTAACTACATCATCGTTTTTATCGTTTTAATGCCATTGAAGACCAGTTTAGACCAGACAACGAGGAAGGTAAGTCATTGTTAGCCTAGCGCATTAGCGCAAGCGCCATTTGTTTTGATGTACGTTTTTGTTGATAACGTCGCGAGTTTGTATCTTTCAGTGTTGGGCTGTTCAGGTGGGCACCGTTAGATTCTGTGTCTCCTTGCGATCATAAACAATGTGTTGGATGTGCAGCTAGGATAAGTAATAACGGAGCGAGGAGTGATTTTCGGTGCTGTAATAGGTTAGCATTTTTCGCTCGGGGCTAATTCAGAGGCTCACTGTAAGAGTAAGCCTATGTTTTATTTTATTTTTTTATTTTTTTATTTTTTATTTGTTTCACAACAGTTGTATTTGGATGGAATGAATACCTATAGTGATAATTCAAAGTAATAAAATGATTTTTGCAGTGAAAAAGTTCAAATGGAACCGATGGTTCCCAAATTACCCAGAGGTGAGTCCGCTTAGACTTTATTTTTCTAAATCTCTCTAAAAAGGTCAAATTTCACTTGTTTTGTTTTTACAGGGTACTTACTATATGTTATAGTTTGGATTCCTAAAGCTTTTAGTCTACTAACCCATCGTGCAAGGGTGGTTTTCACTATAAGTAAAGGTTTTTTTTTAGGTGGACATTAGAATTTACATGTTTTTACTATGTTCCATCTGAATTTACTTTAAAATAAAAACATCTATATTGATTCTGACACTTCTACATCCAACTCACAGATGTAACCTTGCTTTGAGAAAAATAATTATTAATTTACCCCTTTTAGAAGTGAAGATATATAATTTGTTGTGTTAGTGGCATTTTCGAGCCTGAAACCTGAAAAACAGGCTCAGGGCTTAACTGGTTAAAGAACAGGTCAGTTCCCAGTAGTATGCTTCAGTAAAAGACTGGCAAAACAAAACAAGACAAAAACTGCAATCCTGCGGACAATTTTAATTTTTACTTTTACGACTTAAAAATACTGTTATAGTTCTCAAATTGCACCAACTAAGAACACCAAGCAATGACTTTTAACATCCATTTTTACTGAAGCCTTTCCATCAAAGCGTTTTTGCTCCTACAAATGTTAGGCGAAGGAGCATTTCATATTTTCAAACGGGGGAAAAGGGCTTTGGTGGACCCGGCTCTGGTCATTTCCCCCTCAACTTTAGCATGCTCTTAGATTGAGGCACTTCACTCACTTGTTCATCAAGTTTTTCCATCTTCTGTCCAAAAGCTCCCTTCCTAGCCCGGTACAGTTTCAGCAGGCAAGGCACATGTTTGTTAAAGGCTGCACCGAAGGTCCCCAGGAGGTCTTTGCTGGTGATCCGATGAAATTCTTCAGATATCTGAAAAACACAATAACAAAACAATGTAATTTGATTGTAACCACAATGTCATGTTTTTTCTGTGCAGCAAATTCCTGGGTAGCTGTCTTGTTCTAAGTCTGCACCATCTTAAGGGGATAGTTTGGATGTTTTGAATTGAAAAAAAAACTGTGACCGTTAACAACAGGGGTGAGCCCGGGGAGCTTGATGTCAGCTCCACGGAGCAACAGGTGGCTGCTTTCCTCCAGTCCAAGGGGATCGAACTGGGCTGTGAGAACATCGAGGCATGCCACCCCCTGCCAAGGAGTAACGCTGGCAACAAACCGGCTATTCTCATCAGGTTTGTGAACAGGAAACACAAAACGGCCTTACTCAAACAAGGAAGGAAGCTGAAAGGATCAGATGTCTACATCAACGAGCATCTGACCAAGTACAACGGCGACATAGCCAGCAGTGGCGTTTTCTCCTGGAGGCCAAGGGAAGCCAGGCTTCCCTTGTTTTTTCGGATTGTAGTTATAATTTTAATAAATAAATAAAAACACTTCGTTTGGTTTCGGTAATTTTTCTTTGTTGTGTGTAGCTGCCGGCCCATCTCTCCTCCATTCTCATTGAGTATTTTACAAATCGTGAAACAGCGCCCCTCTACATGTTATGGTGAAACAGTAGATTGCACTCTCTGTTGCGAGAGGAGGCCAGCAGAAATTGGCTTCCCTTGGTGAAAAAAAATGCAGGGATTGACCAATCAGACAAGGCTCACGTCATGCCCCTGCCAACCTGTGATTAGTCAGGGCCATGCCAAGGGAAGCCAGAGGCGGCTGGCTTCCCTTGCCTCACAATCCAATCAAATCGCATCAATTTAGTGTGGCAGTGACGCATCTTAAAACCCGGAAGTAAGCTGCGCTCGGTTTCCCTCGACAAAAAGGCAATGGCATTTCTCCATAGGATTTTGGAAAATAGCTCGAAATAAGGTCAGTGGATAACGAACCTGTTAGATAAATGCATGTTTTGTTAAGTCGGATAATATCCACATGTCTACCCTACTTTTATAATTTTCGAATCATAAATCTAATCGATAGAAGATAGATAGCGTCACTGCACCACTCTCACCGCCGTTAGAAAGTAGCAAGCAATTGAAGCAAGTGCAATTATGGAGGGTGGAGATTTGGAGTATCTAATCAAAAATAATTGTACTTAACTTCCACTACAGCAGCAACAACAACAAATACAATCGGATGACAGGCCAATGCCCAAACTGGAGCTGTGTACAGCGAGGAAAAAAGGAGCGAATCGGACGTAAAACGTTAAAGGTCTCCTGATTTAGTTTGTGAATGAATGCTTATTAGAGTTTCGGCTGTAGAGTGCGTGCGGACCTGTCGGTTAGATAACAGGCGTGTGTAAGTCCTGCATCTGTATGATACAAATGTGTGTAAAATGATACCGGGTGCTGTAATCACTCATCTGGTTACGTTATTACATTGACCACCACACCCCCGACCCAAAAGAAAGGACGTATTATTGGCTTCCTCTCAATTTTTTCCCACGCCACACTACTGATAGCCAGAAAGGCTCGCTTCATGAAAAAACAGAAGAAAATTCAGAACACCTGGACAACAAACTGCAAAATATTTATAAAGCTAAACGGAACACCTGGGGAGGCCAAAGTACTGGTCATCATAAACATGGAGGATCTGGATAAATACCAATAATCTTCATGTTCTGGACCACACATAAGGTAACAAGCACTTACACACAACCATGACTCACACTGAATGGAGGCAATCATCTTCAATAGAGGAAAATATTAATATGTCTCAGATGATCAAGTAACAAGACCAACTGTTGCTAAACACATTTGAATACACTGACTATAAAACTGCGGATACAAGCGGCCGAGATGGGTTTTCTCCGCAGGGTGGCTGGTGTCTCCCTTAGGGATAAGGTGAGAAGTTCGGTCATCAGGGAGGGACTCGGAGTTGAGCCGCTCCTCCTTCGCGTCGAAAGGAGCCAGTTGAGGTGGTTCGGGCACCTAGTTAGGATGCCACCTGGGCGCCTCCCTAGGGAGGTGTTCCAGGCACGTCGAGCTGGGAAGAGACCAAGGGGTAGACCTAGGACCAGGTGGAGGGATTATATCTCTTCGCTGGCATGGGAGCGCCTTGGGATCCCCCAGTCAGAGCTGGTTGATGTCGCCAGGGAAAAGAAAGTTTGGGGCTCTCTGCTGGAACTGCTACCCCCGCGACCCGACCACGGATAAGCGGGAGAAGATGGATGGATGGACTATAAAACTAAAGATCTGGATTATGAAATAGACCCAGACAATAATTTATTCTCTTCTATCATCAACAACTGCTATTATTACACTGATCAACAGTACAACCAGAGCATATCATCAGAGGGCAAGCTATCTATTATTCACTTCAACAGCAGAAGCATGTATGCAAACTTTAACCTCATCAAGGAATATTTAAATCAGTTTCAACAAACATTTAGCATTATTGCCATATCTGAAACTTGGATCACGGAGGACAAAGGCATAGACTTTGAGCTGGAGGATATGAACTCAGATACATAAATAGACAAAACAAGGGTAGAGGAGGAGTAGCCTTGTATGTGGACAATACTTTACAATTTAAGGGGATGAATTATATGTCAACAGTGATTGATAATGTATTGGAATGTATCACGATTGAAATCTGCAAAGAAAAAACGAAAAATGTAATCATCAGTTGTATATATAGAGCACCCGGCTCTAGTATTGAGATTTTCAAGGACTGGATGGAGGAAATATTCTCAAAAGTGATTCATAAAACAGTTTTCATTTGTGGTGACTTCAATATTGACCTTCTAAATCCAAATAATCACAGCATGACAGAAGAATTTATCAACACAATGTACAGTATGAGTTTATATCCAAAAATTACTAGACCCAGCAGAATCACATCGCACTGTGCTACTCTCATAGACAGTATATTCACAAATGACATAGAAAACAATACAGTAAGTGGACTCTTAATAAATGATATAAGTGACCACCTACCAGTATTTGCAGTTTATGACAGAAACTACAGTAATAACATGCCGGACAATGCTATTCAATACAGAAGAGTTAGATCAGAGGAAGCAATGAACGCTTTAAAAAATGCTTTACTGGCACAATGATGGGACGATTTATACAAAGAAAACAATATTGACAGTGCATATGATCAATTCCTGAGAATGTTTTTATCATTATATAATACATACTGCCCAATTGTCAAATACAGTAGAAAAATGAAATATGTAGAATGTCCACGGATCACAAGGGGTTTACAAAATGCCTGTAAAAAGAAAAATGCATTGTACAGATGTAGCACTCCAGATCAGACTCAGATGGGTGTGTCCCAGTCAAAAGCCCAGCGGATCCCAGTGGCTGGGGGTGTTGCCAAATTGCTAGAGGGCGTTGCCCAATTTCCCCATTTGTTCAATTACAGGATTTAACCATGAGATGGCGCTTCATTCACAAAATACACAAAGACAACTGGGTGTTGTAGAACTTAGTCTGTTTGCAATGTTTGCAGCTCTGCAGTTGTGTTTTGCTGAATACTGTAGCATTTAATCACTTATTTGTTACTGTATGGTTTTCACAAGCTACTATAATGAAAAAACATCAATATTTTAGATCAAATAAAGTATATAGTTTGCTTTATGCAGTATATTTCTTGTAATATTGTTGGGGTGTTTTTACACAGTACAGTAGATTGAAGTAAATCAACTTATACATTAAGATAAGATAAGATGGACCTTTATTAATCCCGTGGGGAAATTCAGTAGTTCAAACAGCAACAGGGTGAGAGTGATAAACAGGACAGCACAGATTCACACAGATGAATAAAATCAAAAATAAGATGAGCGATAAAAATAATAATAATGAAAAACTATGAAATAAGAAATGAATAAAACTAAAATGTAATTATCATATCATATATTATTATGTATTGTATTATTAAGTAATATCATACATTAACCCCATTATAGCAGATGCCACATTGAATGGATGAACACATTTATGCACATTTAAGCCGGTGCCGCATAAAAACAACAGTCCGGACAACATTGCCATGTGTTTCTGTCGAAAGTACTGGCTTGAAACTATATCCCAGTCTTTGTTTCATGCAAAAAGACCCAGTAAACACGGAGATACGATGATATAAAGTTAATAAATTTCAAAAGTATGAAAAATGGAAGCACATATTTGAATATCTTCGCCGTATTTGATCATTTTACGAAACGGAAAATACTGGAAACTGTAGATCCTGCTCAACAGGATGTATATGTGTATTTCTGTCGAAAGTACTGGCTTGAAACTATATGCCAGTCTTTGTTTCATGCAAAAAGACCCAATAAACACGGAGATACGATGATATAAAGTTAATACAGATATATTTCAGAAGTATGAATAATGGAAGCACATATTTGAATATCTTCGCCGTATTTTATCATTTTACAAAACGGAAAATACTGGAAACTGTAGATTCTGCTCAACAGGATGTATTTACCAGGGAGGGGGTGAGGTAATCAGGTAAACGGAGTGATACGAAACGAGACGAAAAGAGACGAAAAGAGACGAAGAGGGACGGCGGGAACCGAAGAGAGACGGCGGGAAATGGAGAGAGACGAAGATATACGCAGACAGGCGGCGGGAGACGAAGAGAGACGGCGGGAGACTGCGATTGAAGTAAAGTGACAGACAAACATTGAGAATTTAGATATAGTTAGATAGATTTAGAGTTTTGAAGATTCAACTATGATGAAGAGAACTCTGAACGTGAGTCAAGCTTTAAGCTTGTTTTTTTACATGGAGGAGGAGGAACCTGTGATGTTGCCCTCTGTGTCGTAGTTGACAGAAACCGCTTTGAAGCGTGGCACAGATAAAGACAGAAAAAACAGATTTTTGTACATAATGTGTATATATATATATATTTGTATTATATTTATAATAACACTTTTGCCTTATCAGAATGAAATCCCATGCTACCTCAATCAAACTTTCACCTTATCATAGTGACATGTATATATTTCCAGCTTTTAAATGGTTTCGTTGTGTATGTTTGTGTTACCTATATGAAAAATAATATCATTTTCAAAATCTGTTTTTACGTTTTTTTTGTGATTTTGGGTCCAAAATGTTAATATAGTAGAATATCACTGCTCTAAACAAAGTCAAAAATCCTACATACAAACGAAATAAATATAATTAATGATGATGAATACGTTAAGTCTTGTTCATTGTTTTTCACTTTTATTAAATGTTTGATATTTCCTGTGGAAATGGTGGACTATTGGACATTCAAAATGCAGCATATTTTTACTCTTACACATATATTCTCCTTTTACATACATACATTTTCACTCTCACACACGTATATATACTCACACATTCATACATTTTGCTCTCATATTATCATATTTCAATGCACACATTCATATATTGTCACTCACACATTCATGCATTTAGTTCTCATATTCATATAATGTAATGCTCATATTTATACATTTTGCCCTCATGCGAAATCTACTAAAACAAAGTATGTCATGGTAGTGGTCAGCTGTTAAACACAAAAGTGTATCTTAAGGGCTGTAAATATAATAAGCCTGTTGTCAATTTTAGACACAGGCTTATTATATTTACAGCCCTTAATAACATTCATTTTCTGGACTCAATGTGTGTCTTGGCCGTTTTCTTTGTTCCAAGCAAACGAGTGCTTTTTGTTTTGAAATCACTTCTGCGAGTTTCGCGGGCCTCCCCCCTCGCTCCACTGACCATTAGACCATTTAGTAAGGTAACAAGCAAAAGGACAAAAATGCCTCTCAGACGCTCTTCCGTTTACTTTTTTAATAAAGAAAAACAAATGGTCCGTAGATACACGGACTCATATAGCCTATGTATGTATACTGTAAGGAGAAAGTATGTGCGGGAGAGGACCAGTATGAATTACGGCATAGAAATATGCAAACACAAACCTACAGACTGGGGGATGGGAGATCACAGGAGTGGGGGGGGGGGGGGGGGAAGAGCTGTGGAATGTGACCCTTGGGAGAATTCCTCCACACATTCCGATGGCCAATTCGTTTTAAACAAAGAGTTCGCAACACAGGACAGCATAGGCAACATGGGGGGTGGGGGCTGGTGAACGGTCTGGTCAATGTTTGTAAACACAATCCCCAGGATGTGACCTAATCAAACCAAAAGAGAAAATGTAGATATCATTCTCTCTCTCGACTCGCTGGTATCTTGAGCTGAGCGCTCATTGGTGTTCATACTGCTCACAGGCTGGGCTGCTGTGTATATCTAGTGTATTCATACTGTACCCCTCCTCACTGTTTATTCATCATTCAACCATTTACACCTTCCTTTTTTCCCGTCAAGAGGTTGAAAAAGATTGAGTCCTATGTTTCCAATTGGTTCCCAAATCTGAACATTGACCAGTGGCATAAGATCAGGAGCCGGGTAAATGAGAGACTGAGGAGCCCCCGAAAAACAGATCCCGAAATAGCTCGTCCTGGTTTCCGCAGCAGATAGGCCTACAGTATGGTGTCTGTTGTCAGTTATTTTAAATAAAACGTTGAAAACTGAACTTGAAAATTGTTTCCGCTATAAAAGCACCATCGATAACCATTACCTTTATCCAATTCAAACTTTGGACGGGAAAAAAGGAAGGTGTACTTGGTTGGGCTGCTATACTGTAGGCCGACTGTATACATACTGCGGAAGTTTATGAAGAGTATTATGCGGAAGATATGATGCAGCATATTTTTGGTATATTCATTTTAATCTCACCAATATATAGGAGGTGTATTGCATCATGTTATCCCTAAATATATGTGTGGGTATATACATTCCTGTGTATTAATAGTTGAAGGAACAAAATACATTTTTCCTCTTAAATATAGAGAGGTTTTTTATAGATTCCTGAAACAATGTTCCCTTTTTCTTTAAAGTAGATTAGCGCAATAGTCTTTTTCTTTCACTTTTACCCTTTTCATCAAAAGGGTGCTTTAGGCTATTTTTGAGGGGTAAAATGCAGAATTACTTGTGAGTTCTGTTTTGAGTGAAAAGATTACCCTTTTGAGTGTTTTTCTTGGTTAACCATTAGATATAGTGGCTAAATTCTTCCTAAGCTAATTATGCGCATCCTGCAGGCCTTGAGAATTTAGTCACACAGTTAAGAGAGACAATGGTCCTTTTAGACTAAGGGTGAGCTTACTTCGGGTGAATAAAAGTTCAGAGATGATTGGGGGGGTATGAAGACAGTTAGGCGTTGTTGGTGAGCTAGTTCTGAGGATGTCATGGGATAATGACTGTTATATTCCCAACAAGTATGGCTTTCATAAAGAAACACATGACTTGGGTGATAAGATGTGTTTTGTTGTAAAATGGGCCCGTTTGGTTTTCTGCTGGCCAGCGCTGGGTCACTGTGACAAAGCATATTTTGCGTCTGCCAATGAGAGGACCTGAAAAGATGACCAGCTGACCTCACCCCTTCCTTCTGTCTTCTGGTATATATTCTGTTGATTCCTGAGTTCGGCCTCTCTTCACATGCTGTCAGGACCGGAAGGATCTCCGCAGCACGCGAACAGGGCAGAAGTGGGCCGGCTACTTCTTACACATTACAATATAATTGTAGTATATTGTATTATATGGTGTTGTAATGTATTATAGTGCATTGCATTATTACCTTTGATAATTAAAACAGATTGTTTAAACTGGTATCTGGGTGTTCTCTGTCTGATTTCCTTCCTGTTATGATTTTAAGCAGGACTCGTCAAAACGACACGCGGAGCCGAGTGGGGTTGTAAAAACCTCAAAACTCCAACAAAGTGGTGACCCAGACGTTTACGAGTGGGCGTTCAGAGGGAGTCACATCAGCAGCCAGCGGACTAAGCTGTCCAGGGGTGACACCTCGAAATACTTTCTGACAACTAAAAACAGAGCTCGATACAAAATATCAGGTAAGCACGGATACCCGTTACACTCAAAATCTGTGATTTGGCTATATTCAAATTTTTTAGAGTTGTCAGGAATATTTCTCAGTGTCTAGTCTTCACGCTAAAGATAATGCAATGCATATTTTAGCATAGGTAGGTAACTAACTAAGAATAATAAGATTAATAAAGCAACGGTTAGGAACCTCGTGGATTTTTCAGAATCGCACGACTAACTCGTTAGCTCCACGTGAAGCGATGAGGACTGTAAGAAGAAGGTGAAAGGCCCCGTGCGTTTTTTTCAGAAATCGATACGGCTAACTCATCGGGGACGTTCAGTGGTTTCTAATGATTCCATCCAGAACTAAATTGAATAATGTTTTACAGTATCATAGGAGCTGCAGTTGCATTATAAGTGAATCCAAGGGGAGATACGCAAATTTCAAATAAACCATTTTGAAAGGACCGGAATCTCGTTCTCTTGTTCTGTGGGGTTAATCTATCTAGCCAAACGTGACGATAAAGAGATTATGTTATCTGTTGAAATAAACATCGCACCATAAAGCTGGATAGACTGTACGGGGAATAATTTTCTGTGAATAATTACTAATAGATAAGGGAGAAAAGTCAGATAAAGAAATGCGTGGTCACCAGGGGTTAAAGAAAGCCCCCCTTTTTCTTCACAGCTTTCCTCTAATTGCTGAAGCAGCAGCCCGAAGTGTGACTGCTTGTGCTTCTTCTCAAAATGCCTCAAAATGGCTGCTGAGCGTTGAATTTAAAACAAGGAGTGAATAACATTGAAAATTAATAGATCAATGTGTCGTAGATATTTAAATAAATAAGAAACTATAATTTGTCGTTTTTAGCATAGTTTTTGTGGGATGCAGTTACGTCACATTGTGGTTTTCATGAGAAGTTTTGAGAACTGATTGTTACTATTGCATTGCATTGTGAATTGTGTGGTATTTGTCATTAGGGAGTTTTTGTAATATCATTAGTAGACATTAATTGTGTTTTTGAGTTTATGAAGAAAGAGTAGAAAGTAAACAGGAGGGATCTGTTCATGTTTAAACATGACAGAGGTGCTGCACGAGGCTAAAAGCCATCTCACACTGTTGGCTAAACACAGAGAGGTGATTGATGAGAGAAGCTTGTGCAGGAGCAGCTGCAGGGCACAGAGAGAGAGAGAGACAGGAGAAGTAGATGTTTTGGAAGTTCAGAGAGAGTAAAACTTATATAAAGTTAACTACTAGTCTGAAGAATGTCATATTGTTTTGTGAGTGAACATGAAGTAAGAATATATTTACTAGATATAAGAACAACATGCTTATCTAGGTTGACAGAAAGCTGCTATTAACCAGTTTCAGCAGCTACTGTCCTATCTGTGTTCCAAAGAGAACATACGTTGCATTTACAATTCATGTTGAGAAAGTTCACAATTGATACCATTAAAGGCCGTTTTGGATTAATATGGCGTGTCTGTCATAAACATTCATGCTCAGATGGAATAAAGTGTTGAGATGTTCTCAAGAGTGGGAGTTTTCACAACGCTTTTTAGTTTGTATTGAAACAATTAAGTGATAAGGACAGAAAACTGTTCCGTGATGATTTCTTTAGGTTTTAGCTTTAGTAATGGAGATTACATTTTGTGAGGAAACTTTTCCACCAATAATAACTGTAATCAGATTACTTGTTTTTCAAATATAGCGCTAAATACAGTTAGTTTTGTGTTCTGTTACAAATCTAACCTGCTTGTAACACAACTTAGATAAACAATTAAAAAAATAATAGAATAAGCAAGTGGTTAAGGAGGTTTTCCTGTTTTGCTCATTTGATTTGGAAATGAAGTAAGGAAGAATAGTGTTTTATGAGAACTGTCATTCCTCATGGTTCTTAAAGATAAATCATCAGTTTGTTTGGACTTTGATGTAGAAATAGGATCATGGTGGAGAAGGAAGACCTTTTTTGGTTTCAAATTAAAGAAGATTTTAAAGATGAAGTTTATTTTATTTTTTTCTGACTAGAATTTTAGAAGCAGGACTTCAACTAGACAAGATATTTTACAATGTGGTTTTACTACTTTTAATGGAGTAAATAATCTGGGTAGACTACTGCCATTGGTTTGTTTTAACATTCACATGTTTCAGCATTCCTGACCATATAGACATTCAGCCGTTTTATTTTGTAACCCTTTGGGGGAGAGATTTAAATTGAGTTTTTCTCCAGTTGCTGATTTGCTGTGATTATAGCAGCACTGGATAGATGTGCGCCACCTTTGGGTTGTACTCTGAATCAGTGTGTTGGTGAAGAGTTGCTAACTACAGAAACAGAAGAACTGTGCAAAGAACGCATCTCTGAGGAGGGTTTGACATTTTGCTTGGGCCTTGTTGCCGAGGCAACAGTGGTGTGAAGAGGAACTGCAGTTTTTGGGGATTCCTGCTGTGCAGAGGACAACGTGTGTCTGCTGATTGTACCACATTGATCCAGAGGTTCCTTCCCCCTCAGGACATCCCAGTGCAAAACAAGAGTTTCATTGATCCAATTCACTACAGCTGCAGAAGACAACGCATCACTGACTGTTCACATTATGACAAGTTCTGAGACAGGCTTGTCTCAGATTGTTCAGACTCTGAAGAAATGATGCGATGATTTGACAACATAACTGTGCAAGAGTTTTCCAGAGGGTGGTGTACAACAATAGGTTTAGTGTTTGAGAAGGGAGGCTGATTGTTTAAACGATGGTCTGGAATACTGAAAAGATTAAAGTTTAATATCCTTGTTTAGCAAACAACACATCTGATTATTAGGTCACACATAATAATCTTGACATATAAACTAACTATGAGTAAAAAGATGAATGGATTTTATATCCTAGAGAGGGTTAGTTATGTTGCGAATACTTTACAAGGTATTTGCTAATGTATTTTGAAGAACAAATAACAAGGACACAAGTCCAATTTTGTTTTGTTTTTAGGTTAAATTGTCCATTACCAAAACTGTTCACCTTATGTCTAGATTTGGACTTTGATGGTAAGGGAGTATTTAGGCTTATTTTTATACATCTGACATTTTCAAATATCTTGGCTATTCACTAGATAGACATTGGTTAAGAACTTTCCTGAAGATTGAATATTTGTTCCATTTCTAAATATTCCTATTTAAAAAGTAATTTTAGAGTAAAGAAGACTGATGCTGTAATTGGACATAATGTGAGGCCTTCAATCACCCATTGTAATGGTGCATATTATTGACGACTAATAGGGAGGAGGGGTCACTCGACCCACCCTGCAGTGGTTTTTAAAATCGTATGCAGCTTCACAGGAAGCGCACGGCACCAGATTATGAGTTTGGAAGACTAGCGTCACCACCTCCTAATGGACATTAATTTAGTTAGTAATTAACTGACATTTGGAGATGTTAAAAAGTAAAAACATACCTACCATAAGTGATAATTCCTAAATTCAGCTACAAACCATTGATGAAATGACTTCTGTTTTAAGAATCCTTGATAAAGGAAGGAGTGATTGTTACATATTCGGACACCCAAGGTTCCACGCACTGTTAAAGAGGTTAACATTGTTTTTAAGTGGACCAGATTTGAAGATAAATGAATATGAGTTATGAAATACATAGCAGAGCTTTACAGATCCTAGTAATGGTTTGACTCAAGATAATAATTATGTGCACAAGTTTCTGACATAGATCTATTAGACATTTTAATATGGATTAGGTGTTGATAAACTGCAGTAGTAGTACAATAAGGAAGTGACATTTTTTGGCTAACACTTTTCAGGGAATGTGGGAAACAGCTGTTCCGATGAAAAGTTAGAGATATCTTGAACATTATAGTTGTAATTGTGAATTAATAAATGATGGCGCTCCATATATACATAGTTTTGTAGACAAATGATACTGGCCTATGCTGAAATGTCAAAGTCTCTGCAGAGCACGACACATGGCCAAAAAAGACTGAGACCAACTGACCTTTGACCCTGACCGACAGTGTAACTTGACAAGGCACTGTGAATGACTGACTCTGGGGTGGACCTGACCAAACTTGACTTTACAACCTGACAGTGTGAGTGTGAATGTGAGTGTATGTCTGCATGTGATCAGTGCAACTGCATGATTTAAAACAATGACTAATCAAGCATGTTGTTGGACTAACACATTTTTCTGGGCCTCAATAACATTCCACAGAATTGGAAAACCGCACTTGTGCACTCCCACAGGAGGTGGCAGTTTGCAGAATGTGGAACTCAAACTAAAACATGAAGATTCTGTTTCTTTTAGGACTGAAGGATGGAGAGAAACACTTCATTTCACTGAAGTGTTTACTGTGGAAATGATGGATGTACATTTGGGAAAAAATGTTTGATATTTTCTTAGAATCCATTATTACCTGAAGGTTTTCTTCCCATACAGGATTTTGGTTACACATGAGTCATGTGTAAAAAGGGGGAGTGTACGGCTGCCCCAACTCGATTGTTCAATCTGACCATTGATTGACGGTTTTAGAATTGACCTGCTCCATATCTGGGGATAAGATACTGTTTGGTGAATGTTGACATGTTTCTAATATTGATTGAGTTATAGCAGGTAACACAGATGCAGAATAAGTGGCCAAGGGGCTACTGTGAGAGATGTGATTCCAGAATGGAATACTGAAGAAGTTGACCTGTGAGTAATGTTTCAACAGGTATAAAAGTAACTGAGGTTTGAAATGTAGAAAGAACATATTACAATTAAAACTAAAACATAGTAATGTAATGAGACATAATTTAATTTACACAACATCATGTAACTAGCCTGGTAAAGAAGTAAAAGCCATAGACTTTATTGTTTAGGTCATTATGGGGATATACATTTCATCTACATTTATAATAGAAAGACATTTGATGACAGTTTGTTGGAATTCTGTATTCATTTTTTCAGCGTGATAATATCTAAGCACTGACAGGTAGAAGCAGTATCACCAGGAAATAATTCACTTTGTTAGCATCGTGATTTTGGTTGTTTTTGAATCCATAACATTAGTGTGTTTCTTTACCAGAAACATTAGCAGTTCATATTATATTTGGATTTTAAATAGGATCTCAAGGATTTCATTTAAAAATAAACACAGATGCTTGTCAGAAATTCAGAGCTATTGAAATATGTTATTTAGTTTACCTAAAGATGTTGGGGTTCTTATTTAGTTGGCACAATCCAAGTATTAAGATTCTGAAGCCGCACTGGCAGATAGGAGGTCTACAATTCATTTAGAAAACCTGTTCACAGACGTCTGTTGTTTCAAGACACCCCACCAACAGGCTCCAAGTGGGTCAAAACAGCTGAGCGTAGGCTTGAGGGAGTTGTATCAGATTTCTCCACACAGGTTGCTGGCGCCAAAAGGGGGACCCGAGAAGCACGAGGCCGACACAGCGGTGTTCGTCTGGCTGAAAGTCATCAGGACAAAGTGGCTCAACCCCAGGCTCTCCGGCCCCGACCGAGTGACCCAGAGGACATCCCATGCCGTCCGCCTAGAAGGAAAGGGGGACAACTGGTACCACTGGAGCCAGTGTGCGGTCGGGAAAACACCTGCGAGGACCCTAGACGACATCAGGACAGACCTGGCCCTCGTCAAGGCAGTCGACCCGGGAGGCATCATCAGCGGGCCGGAGAAGGAGAATCGGGAAGACATCTCTCCAGCATCGACCCGGAAGCCGCCATCAGCGGGCCGGAGGAGGAGGAGGAGGAAGACATCTCTCTAGCAGGCAGCCCAGAAGCTGCCGTCAGCGGATCGGGGGGACAAAGACACGGCAAGCCAGGACGGCACAGGGGACTTGTCGAGGCAGCAGAGGAGTCTACTTCTCTGATCAGTTCCACCCGTGAAGGGAAAGCCGCATCTCCCCCTCCCTATCAGCTGGCCCTTGTTGGCGTATTCCTCTGAGGGGGGGGGGGGGGGGGGCTGATGATTCACCACACAAGGAGACTGCACTAGCACCCAGCTGCCCCCTCATGGTTCCTTCACTGCCATGGAAAGTGGAGTTCTGTCTCCATGAAGGTTTCAAGTACTCTAAATACCAGCTTCGGATGGATTTATACAATGTTTGGGAGACGAACACAGTAAAAAAGAATGACAGTGGGTATATGTTTCAAGTGCCTTGTGTAAATTGCACTCTTTTAAAAGAGTGCAAAAGGGGGAATTGCGGAAGTTTATGAAGAGTATTATGCGGAAGATGTGATGCAGCATATTTTTGGTATATTCATTTTAATCTCACCAATATATAGGAGGTGTATTGCATCATGTTATCCCTAAATATATGTGTGGGTATATACATTCCTGTGTATTAATAGTTGAAGGAACAAAATACATTTTTCCTCTTAAATATAGAGAGGTTTTTTATAGATTCCTGAAACAATGTTCCCTTTTTCTTTAAAGTAGATTAGCGCAATAGTCTTTTTCTTTCACTTTTACCCTTTTCATCAAAAGGGTGCTTTAGGCTATTTTTGAGGGGTAAAATGCAGAATTACTTGTGAGTTCTGTTTTGAGTGAAAAGATTACCCTTTTGAGTGTTTTTCTTGGTTAACCATTAGATATAGTGGCTAAATTCGTTCTAAGTTAATTATGCGCATCCTGCAGGCCTTGAGAATTTAGTCACACAGTTAAGAGAGACAATGGTCCTTTTAGACTAAGGGTGAGCTTACTTCGGGTGAATAAAAGTTCAGAGATGATTGGGGGGGTATGAAGACAGTTAGGCGTTGTTGGTGAGCTAGTTCTGAGGATGTCATGGGATAATGACTGTTATATTCCCAACAAGTATGGCTTTCATAAAGAAACACATGACTTGGGTGATAAGATGTGTTTTGTTGTAAAATGGGCCTGTTTGGTTTTCTGCTGGCCAGCGCTGGGTCACTGTGACAAAGCATATTTTGCGTCTCCCAATGAGATGACCTGAAAAGATGACCAGCTGACCAGCTGACCTAACCCCTCCTTCTTATTATTGTATATCTCCTGTCGATTCCTGGCGTTCGCTCTCTCTTCACATGCTGTCAGGACAGAAGGATCTCCGCAGCACGCGAACAGGGCAGAAGTGGGCCGGCTACTTCTTAAAACATTACAATATGATTGTAGTATATTGTATTATATGGTGTTGTAATGTATTATATTGCATTGCATTATTACCTTTGATAATTAAAACAGATTGTTTAAACTGGTATCTGGGTGTTCTCTGTCTGATTTCCTTCCTGTTATGATTTTAAGCAGGACTCGTCAAAACGACACGCGGAGCCGAGTGGGGTTGTAAAAACCTCAAAACTCCAACAATACAAAGGCCATTCAAGCTAGAGTTCTTCTGGAAATGTTCACATCAGGCACCTTCAAGTTAAACAATTAACACAGTAGGCCTAAATTATGTGGATTAAACCACATTTATTTCGTTAAAAATAAACAAAATATGATTTTGTTTGAATGATTAAATGTCATCAGGCACCTTCAAGTTAAACAATCAGGTGCACACTTTAATGTGCCGCCACCTCCGGACTCGGCTTGACTCGGTTTAAAGAATGCACAAATGTGTTTAATCGTTTATGTCAGATATGTACTAAGTAGCCTAAATACATTTGTTCCTGCTCAAGATTAGATTCAACTTTATTGTTATTGCACATATTGCAGGTACTGAGACAACGAAATGCAGTTTAGCTTCTAACCAGGAGTGTAACAAGCAGCGAAAAGTAATGTGCACAATACTACAGAAAACAATTAACACAGTAAATTATGTGGATTAAACCACATTTATTTCGTTAAAAATAAACGAAATATGATTTTGTATGAATGATTAAATGTAGAGTGAATTGCCCTAATGTGGGACATTTTTGCATTTCAGACTTCGGGAATATATTGCGATATGAAGCCGATACAATAAATCAAAATCCAGTACCATTCCGAAATCCCCAGTAATATTAGACACTAATAATACAGTAAACTATTAACACTGTACATATTATTGTTTGCCCGTGGGATTAGGATGATCGGTAGTGAGACCCGTGCTGCATTTTCCTCCGGTCGGATGTGATATAAAAACAAAGCGATTATTTTTGTTGTTGTAAACTCACGTGGATTAAATTTAGTGCATTCATTTCAACTCGCGAACATATGATACATTAAATGATCGTGAGGATGATGATTGAAAATCGTTTGTTTGAGCCTGGATGCATTTCCTGATCTAAAAACATAGCGATGGTTTTGTACTTACGCCAACGTGAATTAAACATTATTTTGTTAAATAAAAACATGGGGATGTTTAGTAAATGATTACATGTCTCTTATTTAGCACAGAATATGATCCTATCCGTGACATATGGATCTTAACAAATATCCGCTATATCAGATACCTGTAGATCAGCTGTTTATTTCACATGAGTTCCAGTGTGGCAGCTTTTTAATCACGGCTCCCCCTGGTGGATCCATGATCCATTGCAGCTGGTTTCATTATAATTAAATGTATTTATCAAGGGGGCGTTTTAAGTCCTGCGGGGGGGTTTTCCTTTTCAGCAGGGGCCCACCCCGTTCCGATCACGGGCATCTGAAATGAAGCGCTACATCTGTATAGATTTCATGCGAAATAAAACAAAAGAGACAGAGATTAGATATACAAATTAATTAATTATAATAAGGATCCTGCAAAAGTGAATACTATCGGAAAATACTAGACAAAAATAAAAACAACATTAAAGGAATATGGAGCATACTGAATAGTATTATAACTAGAGAATGCAATTCCTGAAGAAATTGCTAGTGGGAATGCTTTATGCTGAAATATAATGTGTAAGAAGAAAGTGAATAATCAGGAATATTTGGATGACTGAATGGTTTCCATATGAATGAATATTATGTTAAAAAGTAGCATGAAATTCCAAATGTATAAATATTGTTAAAGATTTAAGGATTTGAAGGTAGAATGTTATTCGTAGGAAAAGTTGAAAATGCAAAAAGAACTGGTGAAATAGTAACATTTGGAAAATGTTATTTTCAAAAACCAGAACATGGGGGAAAAAACAATATAAAACGTTTCAAATCAATTACTAACAAATTGTATTCAGTAAAAACACGAATGAAAATCTGTCAAACAATACATGAAAAAAACTATATAAAACTGTTTAAATCAATTACTATAACAAATATATTCTGTAAAACCACAAAGTGAAATGGTGAACAAAAATAAAGTAATTTGTGTGAAAGAACAAGTGATAAAACAACTATATACAGAAACTATTGATACAAATGTCGTAATAAATGTAAAGAAATCACTCAAGTGAATAAGTTAATATATAGAAACATTTCACATCAATTACTAAAGAAAATAACAATCTGAAGAACAACAAATCTAAAATACAGAAACTATTCATATCAATTAAATAAATCACACAAGAAGTGAAGAGAAAAAAAACATAGCAACTTTTCATTTTAATAAAATAATAGCAGTCAAACCAGAACAAGACAAAAGCAAGCATAAAACAAACAGTTTTACTATGCATTTCATGCATGTCACATATGTATATTTTAATTGAACTATTAAAATCTCACACTAAATGTCATGAAATAATAGTACGGTTAAATGCTCAAAAGAAGCAACAACTGCCATTTATATGTCTGCCCCATTAAGTGTCCATATATAGAAACGTTTCATATCCACTCAGCCTTCGACCCTCTAAGTATATCAGGAAAAACTCAGAGAAAAACCTTATTAAGGACAAAGGGAGAAACCTTTAGGTAGGCCAAGTCTTAGAGGGATCCCCTACCAGGACGGCTGAGCATCAAGTGTTTGTGAAGGTGCGGGTTAAGAACATGTGCCTGCGTCAGGACTGATTGCTGCTGTTGCAGCCGCAGTGTAGAGATGAAGTCTTCTGGGTGTTGAGGACTCTCTCCAATCAGAAGTTGCTGTAAACAAGATGATAAATATCATAATACAGCAACAAAATGTTGGAAAACAATATTGATATGGTTGCCGTAACACACACAGACATCAACTTATGAGAGAAGTGGAAAATATGCTACAAGGTATAAAAAACCATGAACACAGTTTCCAGGTTATAAAACAACATTAAATCTACTCATAGTATCTGATGCAAATTGGTTGCTTACATTTTATTAGATGAAGATGAAGGATTGAAGGCTGCTGAAAGAATCCTGAGCTGCACTGCCTCTGATGACTCTGGTCTTGGGTCCATGTGGTTCTGGTTCTGTGGTGCATGGAGAGAACACTGTAACACCAATGATGCAAATGGGCAATACATACAATCCACAATGGCTTGTTGTCTGAAAATGCTGTAGCACTAAAGTGGAATGATCTTATAATGTGGGATAAAAAGGCTTTGTTTAATTGGGTATTTAGCCAAAATCACTTGTTGATAGGAATATGTGAGGTTTCTAGCTTGAAACATTTGTATATAAATGGAAAACATTACATAAACCATTGATACAGACTTTCAAGATGTACTATATCACTCAAAGTAAATTGAAGACTTGAAAATATTCAATAAAACAAACATTGCAACATACCAGGCACAGGTCCAGATCATTTAAAGGTGAAACAGGGGCCTCTTGGGGTGTCTGTGTCCCTTCCACATGGATCAACACCGTCACAAACCAGGTCCAGAGATGTGTACGGAGTAGTCCTCGAGTCCCCTCTCAGTCCTCGAGTCCCCTTCATAGAAGGCTGCACAAACATGAAACAAAGGTTAAGACGGTCTTTTTTCCCCCTTCAAAAACAAGTGTTCAGAGAAATGAAAAAAACCTCAATCATTACCATGTGTTTACAGTTTGTTAGTTTACTTCTGCAAATTGTAATGTTAATGACTATTATTTAAAGACTTTTGGGGCATTTCATGCCTTTATTAAATGTAGGCAGAGAGAGACAGGAAAGGTGGGGAAACAGAATAGTGGAATGACATGCAGGAATTATGGAAAAACAGAGGATGAGAAATAGATCCTTTAAGACTTGAAAATCATCAGTGCCACAGATGATTTGAAGTATGCACACACCGTAAATGGTATACTTAGCACCTGCTTGGATCCAGCAACATAGTTTTGCGCCGCAGCTTGTGTTGTTGCTCAGGCGTGGCTCTGTCAGCATTGCTCTGCTTCTTCACCCCTTTTAATATAAATGGAAAGCATTAAATTAACCATTGATACAGACTGTCAAGATATACTGTCACTCAAAGTAAGTTGAAGAATTTGAAGGGTTAAAGAAAACAAACATTGGAACATACCAGGCACAGGTCCTGGCGGTGAAAGACAACACAAAAGTCAATAGGTGGGAGTTCAATGGAGAGGGTGCCACGCCCACAGAGGTTTATAAAAACCGAACAGCTGCGGTCACAGACGGGCAGAATTACATTTTACACGTGTGTTTTTGTCCAAGTGTGTTTGAAGCAAAGGCAATTATGATATACTTCTTTAGGTCAGATGTTTATAGTGATTTGTTTTAATACAATGAATATGTGTTTTATATTCTTAACTGCTGAAGGTCTTCCCAAATCTAAAAAAAGGTGTAGAATAACATGTATTTTGATATGAAAACTTGTCAAAGGGCAAAACATTTGCTGTGGTTTCAGAAGGTAAAAGTCATTGTGGTTCATTTTATCCCCGCTTTCATTACTCTCCTTCTCTAAGTGATGTTGCCTCATTGATGAGTTGAGGTAGGAGTCCATAATCCATATTGTCAGGAGGATGAAATATGTACAAAATCGTGAGGAATAACCTCCAAAGCGGGAGCTCTCGAAAATGCGACCACTCATAGCGAAACTGGATGTCAAAGGTTTCCATTGTTCTGAATGAGAGATAAACCTCTTACATGTGAACGTTTTGTGGAAGAACCGTAACAGATATCTGTGAAATTTCAAAACGTGAAGCATGTCAAGGAAGTTGAGTATCTGAAGTGTAATTGTTGTGTACTTTCGGGTTAATAATGTGGCCTTTTTGGCAGTTTAACTAAAGGTGTGCGGCTGCTACCGTGAGGAAATATCTGCCTGAAATTACAATGGGCTTCAATGGAGGAATGTTGAAAGTTTTTGTCACTTCATGCCCTCAAGAGGAATTTCGTTTAATTATTTTTGCTTAATTATTTGTCCTTTTTCAAGCTACGAGATGTTTTCCTACGTTTGTCATGATAAATTATGTTTCAGGAATGTAGGGTTTGGGAATTATGGCAGTTTAAAAAAAAAATATGAAGGCAAATTTCAAGATGTCCTCCACTCTAGCTGTGACATCACGCACTCTAGTTAATGTTAAAATGTGAAGAAACACTCTAAAACAAGGTCTGAACAAATGTTAATATCTCTAAAAGTAAGACTCAGATTTAAAAGTTTTTTCACACGAATAATGTCAGAAAGATTTGTAACATTTGAAAGTTGGAATGAGGTTTCTGAGTGAAAGCATGAATGAACAATTAGCAGTTGAAGTTGCATGAAGATTTGTTGAAGTTGAAGATTTTCTCCATTGACTTCAATGGTTAAAAATGTGATGTATTATGGGATGTATCTCTGGAATTATGAAAGTTATGAATGAGAAAAGTAATAGCCATCGATTCCCGACCGAGCTGAACGTTTTGATGTTTGAACGGAGTTTCTGCGATGTTCAATGCGGGAGGAGAAGAGGGCCAAAATACCGGCGGAATAATAAAAAATGTGTCCGTAGAATAACAGTTAGTTGGAATGCTGTTAACAGCATTCCCACTAAAAAATGGGTCTAGAAAAAGGAGTTATCCCACATACTTCATTGACAAGGATAAGGAAGAGGAAAATATGGATGTTGTATCCAACAGTTTCAATGATTTCTTTGTAAATGTTGGACCTGAATTAGCAGGCAAAATCCCTGATGGAGGAACATCAGAAAAAAAAGCTGGAAAACGTAATAAAACGTAATCCTTTCTCAATGTTCCTCACAGCAGTGGATGAAATGGAAGTAGTTGATATTGTAACGAAATGTAAAAACAAAAAATCTACCGATTGTGATGACATTGACATGACTGTATTAAAAAAGCTTATAGATGTTATTTCAAAACCATTCACACACATATGTAACTTATCATTCCAAACTGGTGCATTTCCTAACAAAATGAAAATAGCAAAAGTCATACCTTTGTTCAAAGCTGGGAACAAACTTCACAAACTATAGACCTGTCTCACTTCTACCACAATTCTCAAAAATTCTTGAAAAGCTTTTCAATAACAGACTCGACAATTTCATAGAAAAACACAAACTTCTCACCGAAAGTCAATACGGATTCAGAGCCAATAGATCAACATCGATGGCTTTAATAGACTCACTTGAAGAAATTACTAGATTACTAGATTACTATATACTAGATAAATTACTACAATTGACCAAAAGAAACATGCCATTGGAATATTCATTGACCTAAAAAAAGCATTTGACACAATTAATCATGACATATTAATAAAGAAACTGGAACGTTATGGAATCAGGGGTGTAGTTTTGGAATGGGTAAGGAGTTATTTAACCAACAGGCAACAGTTTGTGAAGCTGGGAGAGTGTTGTTCTTCATATTTGGACATTACATGCGGTGTCCCCCAGGGCTCAGTATTGGGGCCGAAACTATTTATTATGTATATTAATGAAATATGCAATGTATCGACAGTACTCAAGTTTGTTTTGTTTGCTGATGACACTAATATATTTTGTTCTGGGGACAATGTACAGCTACTATTGGAAGAGATCACAGCTGAAATATGCAAACTAAAGTTATGGCTAAACAGTAATAAGTTATCATTAAACTTGAATAAAACAACATTAATCATATTGGAAATAGCAATACACTAGCATCCATTAAGATAGATGGGATTTTCGTTGAGAGAGTTAAAGAACATGAATTCCTTGGAATCACAATTGATGAGAAACTGAGCTGGAAACCACACATAAAACATATTCATTCCAAAGTCTCAAGAAGTATTGCTATATTAAATAAACAAGGCAAAACAGATTCTTGATCAAAATTCCCTCTACATTCTTTACTGTTCATTGGTCTTACCTTATTTAAGTTACTGTGCAGAGGTTTGGGGCAGTAATTATAAAGCTACAACACAATCCCTATTTATTCTACAAAAAAGAGCAATAAGACTTATTAAAAATGTCGGCTATAGGGATCATACAAACCCATTATTCTTAGAGCTAAAATTATTAAAACTGTCAGATCTTGTTGAATTCCAAATTGCACAAATCATGTTTAAGGCAAAAAACGTTCAATTACCTGGGAATATTCAGATATTGTTCAATGAAAGACCTCATGAAAGAACAACAAAGAAGTGAGGATACCCGGCCCGGAGGAAGCCCGGGGTCCCCTTCTGGAGCTAGGCCCAGAAGGAGGACTCGTCGGCGAGCGTCTGGTGGCCGGGCTTGCCACGGAGCCCGGCCGGGCCCAGCCCGAAAAGGCAACGTGGGCAACACCTCCGCTTCTCCGTCCCGCGGGCCCACCACCTACGGGAAACATCGATGGGGTCGGGTGCGCTGCCAGAAGGGTGGCAGTGAAAGCGGAGGGTCTCGACGGACCAGACCCGGGCGACAGAAGCTGGCTTTGGGGACGTGGAACGTCACCTCTCTGGGGGGGAAGGAGCCGGAGCTTGTGCGGGAGGTGGAGCGTTACCAGTTGGATCTGGTTGGGCTCACCTCTACGCACAGCGTCGGCTCTGGAACCTTACTTCTGGATAGGGGTTGGACTCTATTCTTCTCCGGAGTTGCTCAAGGTGTGAGGCGCCGGGCGGGTGTGGGGATACTCACAAGTCCCCGGTTAGGTGCTTCGTTGTTGGAGTTTACCCCAGTGGACGAGAGGGTCGCCTCCCTACGCCTGCGGGTTATGGGGGGGAAAACTCTGACTGTTGTGTGTGCTTATGCACCCAACAGCAGTTCAGAGTATACGGCCTTCTTGGAGACCCTGGAAAGAGTCCTGTATGGGGCTCCTGAAGGGGACTCTTTAATCTTGCTGGGAGACTTCAACGCACATGTGGGCAATGATGGAGACACTTGGAGGGGTGTGATTGGGAGGAACGGCCCCCCTGATCTGAACCGGAGTGGTGGTTTGTTACTGGACTTCTGTGCTAGTCATGGATTGGCCATAACAAACACCATGTTCGAACATAAGGATGCTCATAAGTGTACGTGGTACCAGAGCACCCTAGGCAGAAGGTCCATGATCGATTTCGTTATCGTATCATCGGACCTGAGGCCGTATGTTTTGGACACTCGGGTAAAGAGAGGGGCGGAGTTGTCAACTGATCACCATCTGGTGGTGAGTTGGGTCGAGTGGCGGGGGAAGCCTCTGGATAGACCTGGTAAGCCCAAACGTGTAGTTCGGGTGAACTGGGAACGTCTGGAGGAGGCCCAAGTTCAGGAGGCCTTCAACTCACACCTCCGGCGGAGCTTTTCGGGCATTCCTGTGGAGGTTGGGGACATTGAACCAGAGTGGTCGGTGTTCAAAGCCTCTATTGCCGAAGCCGCGGCGGGGAGCTGTGGTCTCAAGGTCCTAGGTGCCTCAAGGGGCGGTAACCCTCGAACCTCCTGGTGGACACCGGTGGTCAGGGAAGCCGTCCGACTGAAGAAGGAGGCCTTCAGGGATTTGTTATCCCGGGGGACTCCCGAGGCAGTTGCAAGGTACCGACAGGCCCGAAGGGCAGCAGCCTCATCCGTGGCCGAGGCAAAGCAGCGGGTGTGGGAGAAGTTCGGAGAAGACATGGAGAAGGACTTTCGGGCGGCACCAAAGTTGTTCTGGAAAACTGTCCGACACCTCAGGAGGGGGAAGCAGGGAACCATCCAAGCTGTGTACAGTAAGGATGGGACGTTGTTGACCTCAACTGATGGAGTGTTAGGGCGTTGGAAGGAACACTTTGAGGAACTCCTGAACCCGACAACTCCGCCCTCTATGTTAGAGGCAGAGCTGGAGTATGACGGGGGATCAACACCAATCTCCCGGGGGGAGGTCACTGAGGTCGTCTCCACAGTGGCAAAGCCCCGGGGGTGGATGAGATCCGCCCGGAAATGCTGAAGGCTCTGGGTGTTGAGGGACTGTCATGGTTGACACGTCTCATCAACGTTGCGTGGAAGTCGGAAACAGTACCGAAGGAGTGGCAGACCGGGGTGGTGGTTCCCCTTTTTAAAAAGGGGGATCAGAGGGTGTGTGCCAATTACAGAGGCATCACACTACTCAGCCTCCCCGGGAAAGTTTACTCTAAGGTACTCGAAAGGAGGGTCAGGCCGATTGTCGAACCTCAGATTGAGGAGGAACAATGCGGATTCCGTCCTGGTCGTGGAACGACGGATCAGCTTTTTACTCTCGCAAGGATCCTGGAGGGGGCCTGGGAGTACGCTTATCCGGTCTACATGTGTTTTGTAGACTTGGAGAAGGCGTATGACCGAGTTCCCAGGGAGTTACTGTGGGAGGTGCTGCGGGAGTATGGGGTGAGGGGGTCTCTACTCAGGGCCATCCAATCTCTGTACTCCCAAAGCGAGAGCTGTGTCCGGGTCCTCTGCAGTAAGTCGGACCCATTTCCGGTGAGGGTTGGCCTCCGCTAGGGCTGCGCTTTGTCACCAATCCTGTTTGTAATATATATGGATCGGATTTCGAGGCGTAGTCATGGGGGAGGGGGTCTGCAGTTCGGTGGACTAAGGATTGCACCACTGCTTTTTGCAGATGATGTGGTTCTAATGGCTTCATCGGTCTGCGACCTTCAGCACTCACTGGATCGGTTCGCAACCGAGTGTGAAGCAGCTGGGATGAGGATCAGCACCTCCAAATCTGAGGCCATGGTTCTCAGCAGGAAACCGATGGACTGTCCACTCCAAGTAGGGAATGAGTCCTTACCCCAAGTGAAGGAGTTCAAGTATCTCGGGGTCTTGTTCTCGAGTGAGGGAACAATGGAGCGTGAGATGGGCCGGAGAATCGGAGCAGCGGGAGCGGTACTGCAGTCGCTTTACCGCACCGTTGTGATGAAAAGGGAGTTGAGCCAGAAGGCAAAGCTCTCTGTCTACCGGGCCATTTTCGTTCCTACCCTCACATGAAGGATGGGTCATGACTGAAAGAACGAGATCGCGGATACAAGCGGCCGAGATGGGTTTTCTCCGCAGGGTGGCTGGTGTCTCCCTTAGGGATAAGGTGAGAAGTTCGGTCATCAGGGAGGGACTCGGAGTTGAGCCGCTCCTCCTTTGCGTTGAAAGGAGCCAGTTGAGGTGGTTCGGGCACCTAGTTAGGATGCCACCTGGGCGCCTCCCTAGGGAGGTGTTCCAGGCACGTCCAGCTGGGAAGAGACCAAGGGGTAGACCTAGGACCAGGTGGAGGGATTATATCTCTTCACTGGCCTGGGAGCGCCTTGGGATCCCCCAGTCAGAGCTGGTTGATGTCGCCAGGGAAAATAAAGTTTGGGGATCTCTGCTGGAACTGCTACCCCCGCGACCCGACCACGGATAAGCGGGAGAAGATGGATGGATAATAGTGCTTCTTTGTCAATATGACTGACGACCAGAGTTGGGTGTAACGCGTTACAAAGTAACGCGCTACTGTAATAATATTACTTTTGTCGGTAACGGAGTAGTGTAACGCGTTACTTTTATAATTTAGTAATCACACTACAGTTACTAACATTGCCCCGACACGCGTTACTTCGTTACTTTTATAAAATAATCACACTCACTGACAGACAAGAGGGGTTTTCGCCGCAGGTTTATATACATGTAAGCCTATGTAATCTGCGCGACTTGCGAGACCACATCTCCACGTGCAGTGCTGCATAAACATGGCTGAGTCTTTCCATCTGTAAACTCCCTCAACGGGGCCGCTCGCTCTCTTTTGTTGATCGCCCTCTCACGGGTGAACAGTTCAATGTCCCGCTTCATTGTAGGAATTCTGCCATGTCTCTACCACTTTAGTTTGACCATCTCTGTTACTAAGTTATGGAATACTAAATAAATAAGTAATTAGATACCTTACCGTTATGCGCTCATAAAGAATGATAAGAATAATGCGTCTTGAACTGGTTTCATTAATTAGTGTCTTGACGTTTCACAGACTGTTAGCTTGTTGTGTGGCTGGTAGCCTATTTGAGAGCATATAAAAAGAAAGACTTGTGTTATGTCTTCCTTAATGCAATAGTAATTGGGGGTGCAAGTGGAGTCTCGCAGAGGCAAAACTGTGGCGCGCACACTGTAGGTGCACCGCAGTCTGCGTGATCTGCCTGTAGGGAGGGGCGGGTCGGCCCTGCGAGTAAAGTAACGAGTAAAGTAACGAGTTACTTTATGTAGAGAGTAACGAAGTAGTGTAATATATTACTTTTTTTTAGTAACGACCCCATCTCTGCTGACGACCACACTTATGCAGTGCTGATGTAATGTTAATTCATCATTTAATATTAATTCCTGATGGATATAAGAGGGATACATTAGCAAACATCTGTATAGATGTATCTGTATAGAGCCTATATAATGTTTCGTTTTTTTGTTTGTCATGTAACATATTAACGTTTTGACCTTCTGTTTAGGATGTAAAGGTATCTATTTAATATTTTATTTAAAGATAGACATTTTTAATATGTTATAAATGTCTATTTTGTTAATACAACATATTACATTTTACATTAATAACATATTAACGTGTTGCCATGTAAAAATGAAATGTTGGGACATTTACATAAAAGTGCTTTCCAGAGGTGTAAGAAGTGATAAGATCTTGTACTTGAGTAAAGGTACAAGTACCAGAGTGTAGAAATACTCAAGGGGCCGGAAGTGTAAGAGCCATTTAGGCACATTATTTTATGGTAATGAATTATGGTTTTGTGAGCCAATTGAATATTCTTTAATTTAACTTAAATGAGCTGAATAACTATGAATTATTATTATACTGTTTTTGTAACGTGTCATCTTGCTTATGGACAGTTCTAGTTTATGTTTTGTTATTATTTATACAAAGCAATAGTAGGGGCGTGCTCAGGTATAAATGACGCTGCCAGCATGACACAGCAGGAAGTCTAGAGAGGCAGTTGGAAAAAGTTTTTGACCGCACACATCCGTATGACCAATGGATCTTGTTTGTTTATTTGTTTAAATACCGTGCAAATGTTGCACGTCGGCAGTGGGCCGCCAGCTGATCTATTGAACCTCTCAATAAAGCACCTGAATGGAACGAGCAAGGTATCTGATTTTTTGAATATACGCGAGTCAATACTCGAGCTCGCCTCCTAGACTAAGTGGCCTTTGAACATGGATTTTCTTTGGACAATTGGCCACTACATTAAGTCAAAAACTAACCGACAACGTCGTGAGGATTACTAGCGTGTAGGAACCTACAATCACTGGAATTGTCGGATGTGGATCTGATCGTCGCTACTGGAGCAAAGGACCATTTGGATTATCCTCTACCGTGTGGACATGGACTGCAGGCTGTCACGCTACTCTGCATGCCTTTCCGTTGGAGTTCGAGCCACTTGGTAAAACAGCTGTTGTCTTTTGTTCAGCCAAACCAGCTGAATAATGTCGGAGGACAGCCCCACTGAGGGTGCGTTTACGGTCGACGCCCACAAGAGGGCAGCAAAACAAACAGAAAAGGCCATGGAGCAGCGACTACAGCTCTGCATCAATGCAAGGAGAGGTAAATTAAGACAACTCACTGCCAAAATGAATGAAGTTGAGCTTGCTTATCTTTCTTACAGTGCAGACGCTTTTCTGCTTGCTCTTGCCTCTGCTTACTTTTTATGCTGATTTTCCTATTCTTATTCTCTGAAAACTTCGAGCAGCGGCTCCTGGACATTAACTTATCACTGGGACAGTTCATCTTCGTAAATAGACGGAGGGTTTCAGCCATATTTCAACATTTTTACGACGACGTCAGTCTTACAATAGCGTGGCCTAGCAACAGCTAAAGCCTGGTAGGCTACTGCTATTTAGCTAGTTTGTAGCAAAATGCCTCCGTTCTCTACAGATGACTTCCAGAAACTTATACAGAAGATGGCTGTGTTGGAAATGAAAATGCAACGGTTGGAAGTTAACGTGGAAGTGAATGGACTATGTCGTGGGAATGACACGACTTTACCAGTGTTGCAAAATAATGGAGAAGGGTATGCTAACTCACAGCTAGTTAGCAGCTACAAGGATTCCAAGGAACAGGAGGGCTGTGTACCGGGTAATAAATCTACAAGTGGTAGTCCTCCCTGGAACTCTCTGGGTGCAAAGCCTAAGAGTAAATCATTTCCATGGGATTTGGGAGGACGGATAACAGGCAGAGCCCAGAGCTCCGAAATCTGTGATGCGACCGGCTGGCCTGCATTGTTATCACCCAGGAAGAGCGCCTCCTCAACCCCTATTCATACTAGGAAACAGCAGTGGACAGCTGCTAAAGGGAGAATTACAAACAATCCTCCTAAACCACCAAGTGTGCCAATCCAGAACAGATACGCTCCGCTGACCGAGAACCGGAGATCTGATGACCTGGATAACCTGTCCTCTTCACGCAGCAGGGTAAGGACCAATAGCTACTCTAAAAGTAAAAGGCTAGAGGGAAAGCTAACGACTGGGCCTGAAACTCTGATTGTGGGTGACTCTGCTGTAAGAGATGTAAAAGGTCTGTGTAATAAGAACAACACCAAAGTACTCTGTTTTCCCAAGGATGTGGTCTCTGACTTGGCTGAGAAGATCCTGCATATTGGGGCTGAACATCCGACTGTGAAGAATGTGGTACTGCACATTGGAACAAATGATGTTGTGAAACAACAGTCAGAAGTGCTGAAAGAAGACTTTAAATGTTTGTTGGAAACTGCCAGCTCTCTAAATGCAGAGGTGTTCATCAGTGGCCCTCTACCGCCAGTCAGAAGAGGAGTGGAGAGATTCAGCAGATTGTTTGCACTGAACACCTGGCTTTCAACGGCCTGTACTGACCATTCTGTTCATTTTATTGACAATTTTAACTTTTTCTGGGATTGCAGACATCTTTTCAAGGCAAATGGAGTTTGCCTGAACAAGTCAGGAGTGAAATTGTTTATCTCTAACATATTCAACTGCCTGCGTCATCAATCTGTTCCCTCTGCCAAGGACAAGCGGCAAGAGGAATCAAAACAGGAGAAAGACACAACACATCACGCAGAAAACCCTGAAGAATTATCACTGCACCCGCCTGAGGAATGTTCTGATTATGGGAGACCTATGAGACAAATGGAGGAGTCTCCACCCCCCCCCCCCCCCTGTCAACACCTTTGAGGATACTCCGTTCACCCTTTCACCCTCGCCCACCCTCCTGGAGATCGCTGAACACACAAAGGAGATACAGAGGGTTGGCACCGATTCCTTCCTGGAGTTCAAAGACCAAACGAAGGCGATACGCAGGGCTGGCACCATGTCCTTTACCCCCGCTCCTCAACGACACCCACCAAAATCACCGCGGAGACGCGCACCATCTCCCCCGTCCTCATCACCGCGCCTACGTCAACCACCTCCCCCCCCCTGGCAGCATGTCCTCTACCCTCGCACCATCTCGCCCGTCTCCATCACCGTGCCTACGTCGACCACCTCCCCTCCCTTCGAGGGGGCATCTGCAGTCTCCGAAGCCTGATAAGGATGTGTGTGTACAAAACACAACAAACTCTTACTGATATGTGATGGGTCCAGGCTCAAGGGCGTATGGCACTCTCAACTCTTTCCAGGACATGTCGGGGCCCTGCCTGCCAGTAGCTTTGCCGATATCTGTGTTGATAGGTAATAGATTAAGAGCGGTGAATCATAGAAACAGGAAGCGCTCAAACGTTTGTATGAGTGTATCTAATTTAGCAGTGATTCCATGTCAGCCACAGCTTGTTACAAAAAACATGACTGATAGTGTGTTTAACAAACTTAAACTAGCTTTATTAAATGTCAGGTCTTTGGCAGGAAAAACATTTTTAATCAATGATTTTATCACTGAGCACAATCTCGATGTTATGTTTTTAACAGAAACTTGGATTGAACAAAATAACAGTGCAGCTGTTCTTATCGAATCAACCCCTCCCAACTTTAGTTTTATGAATCAGGAAAGAATGCATAAGAAAGGGGGTGGAGTTGCTATTCTGTTCAATGATTCCCTTCAATGCAGGAAGACATCGTATGGAAACTTTGATTCTTTTGAATATGTGGCCCTTCGGCTGAAATGCTCCTCTCGAGCTCTGTTCCTAAATATCTATAGACCACCCAAATACTGTGCAAGCTTTTTTGATGACTTTACTGAACTGCTGTCTATAGTGTGTATTGACTTTGACCGTCTAGTCATTGTTGGTGATTTTAACATCCATGTTGACAACCCCCAGGACAGAGGGGCTAAAGAACTATTTTGTGTTCTTGATAGCTATGGACTGACTCAGCATGTGACGGAGCCCACGCACAATAAGGGGCACACTCTGGACTTAATTATCTCAAAGGGTGTGAATATCTCTAAGGTTGTGGTGACTGATGTTGCACTCTCTGACCATTCCTGTGTTTTCTTTGAGAGCTCTATTTCTGTTCACAAAAATGTTCAAAAAGAGGTAACCACAAAGCGATATTTAACTGAAAATACTAGGGAAATGTTTACTCAGAATTTCTCTTCCACACTTGCCCCTGCCAACATCTCAGTAAATGAGCTAGTAGATCATTTTAATTCAAAAATTAAAAATGTTATAGATGCCATTGCTCCAACTAAGGTAAAGGAAGTGACTGGCAAGAAAATATCTCCATGGAGAAAGGCCATGACCGTGAAAACAGAAAAAAGAGAATGTCGAAAAGCTGAACGCAGGTGGCGAAAAACAAATCTCCAGGTTCACTTTGAAATCTATAAAGAGAGACTTGGCCTTTATAATTTGGAATTGAAAAACGCACGACAATCGTTCTTCTCTGACATCATTACCAAAAACAAAAACAACGCACGTGCCTTGTTTGCTACCGTCGACAGACTAACTAACCCCCCAGTGTCAGTAGCCTCTGAATTTCTATCCACCAGGGCGTGCAATGATTTTGCCTCCTTCTTCACTGACAAAATTCAGAACATCAGACAAGCAGTCAGTGCCTCTGCATCAGGAACAGCAAATGTGTTGTCTCTGTGTCCACTTAACATCAATTCAGACATCATGACACAATTCCATCAGATTAATGATAAAAACCTAGAGGACATTATTCAACTTCTGAAATCCTCCTCTTGCTGCCTTGATATTATTCCAACAGGATTTTTCAAAGATGTTTAGCCTTGCATGAACTCAGATCTACTTCATATAGTAAACAAATCTCTTCACTCAGGTATTTTTCCACAGGCCCTGAAAACTGCAGTCATTAAACCGCTCTTAAAAAAGAATAATCTAGATGCTTCAGTAATGAACAATTACAGGCCCATATCAAACCTGCCATTTCTATGTAAAATCATTGAAAAAGTTGTTTTTCAACAGTTGAGTAATTTCTTGCATTTAAATAACTGTTTTGATGTGTTCCAGTCAGGCTTTCGTCCAAACCACAGCACTGAGACTGCTCTTGTAAAGGTCTTTAATGACATCCACTTAAACACAGACAGTGGCAGAACTTCAGTGTTAGTATTATTAGATCTCAGTGCTGCGTTTGACACTGTTGACCACAACATATTACTAGACCGACTGGAAAACTGGGTGGGACTTTCGGAAATAGTTCTGAATTGGTTTGAATCCTACTTAAAGGACAGAAACAACTTTGTTTCTATAGGTAAATACACATCTGAGTTGACAAATATGACATGTGGGGTTCCTCAAGGCTCCATCTTGGGGCCTCTTCTCTTTAACATCTACATGCTACCACTGGCTCAGATAATGAAGAACAACAAAATAAGTTACCATAGCTATGCAGATGACACACATATTTACGTAACAATTTCACCAGGAGACTATGCTCCAATTCAAACACTGAGTAAGTGCATTGAACAAATCAATGACTGGATGTGTCAGAACTTTCTCCAATTAAACAAAGATAAAACTGAGGTAATGGTTTTTGGAGCCAAGGCAGAACGTATAAAAGTTAGCGCTGAGCTTCAGTCTGCAATGTTCAAAACAACAGATAAAGCCAGAAATCTAGGTGTAGTCATGGACTCTGACCTGAGTTTCAACAGTCACATTAAAACAGTTACTAAATCAGCCTACTATCACCTAAAGAATATATCTAGGATTAAAAGACTAATGTCACAGCAGGATTTGGAAAAACTTGTCCATGCTTTTATCTTCAGTAGACTCGACTACTGCAATGGTGTCTTCACAGGTCTCACTAAAAAATCTATTAGAAAGCTGCAGCTAATTCAGAACGCTGCTGCTCGAGTCCTCACTAACACTAAGAAAGTGGATCACATCACTCCAGTTCTGAAGTCTTTACACTGGCTTCCTGTGTGTCAAAGAATAGATTTCAAAATACTGCTGCTGGTTTATAAAGCACTGAATGGTTTAGGCCCAAAATACATTTCTGACCTCCTGCTAAATTATGAACCATCCAGATCTCTCAGGTCTTCAGGGACTGGTCAGCTTTCTGTCCCCAGAGTCAGAACTAAACATGGTAAAGCAGCGTTCAGTTATTATGCTCCAAATATCTGGAACAAACTCCCAGAAACCTGCAGGTCCGCTGCAACTCTTACTACTTTTAAATCCAGGCTGAAGACTTTTCTTTTTGTCGCTGCTTTTAATTGAACTATTCATATCTTATCTGCACTGTAACTTTTATCCATGTATTTTTTGTTTTAATGTTTATTTTATTAGCTTTTCTTTTTAATGACTGATTTTAAATGCCATTTTCTTAATCTCTTTCATTTTTTGTGCCTTGCCTTGCCTTGCCTTGCCTTGCCTGCCTTGCCTTGCCTTGCCTTGCCTTGCCTTGCCTTGCCTTGCCTTGCCTTGCCTTGCCTTGCCTTGCCTTGCTGCCTTGCCTTGCCTGCCTTGCCTTGCCTTGCCTTGCCTTGCCTGCCTTGCCTTGCCTTGCCTTGCCTTGCCTT